>NW_025777225.1:0-240959 GCF_021130785.1 Homalodisca vitripennis
TATTTTCCTTTTCTTAAATTCTCTGTTTGAATTCATTACACTAAGCCCTTGTCAAAATCTGATCAGACATTTGTAGACAGAGATATAATGTATTAATTTGGGAAGGTTCCTTTATTAATTCAAACATGATAACAATATTTCAACTTCTAATACAATTTTATTCCTAGCAGACTTTAAAGACCTAACCCCCTGGTAAAGTTAAACATCGATAAATTCGGCTCTTTGATGAACTCCGCCCTTTTGAGATACCTATTCCCTCGGTCTACTTAATCTCATACAACAACTTCCACTGGAAAAGAAAGTTAGCCTGTTCTCTTAACTCCAGATAACATTATCTCTATGAGAACAGCCCAGATGTCCAGATATTATCATGTGTAAATTAAACTATCTGATCATCTGACTGTGCTTATAAAAGTTATTGTCTTGGTCAAGTACTTTACAGTTAAAGCAAAAACTCTGTTCAACTACCTGTTGTTATGACTTATGAATTATACACAGTTTAATCCACTTCCTGGTTTGAGAAAATTTAAATTAGACACAACTGTAGATTAGGCTGAGTAACTGCCATAAAAAGTCTGAAAGGTGAGAGTTTTCACTTTCAGCCTCTAAAAATATTCAGAATGATTCATGCTGAATTTGGCAAACACTCCAGTTTCAGATCATTATATTAAATGTAGAAAAAAACATCTGAATAAAAAAGAAAACCAAAATATGAAGTGGAAAAGTTTTCAGAATTAGCAATATTCTAAATAAATCATTAGTTTATTGTTTAAGAGTAGACAATAGACAATAGACAATATACTTTAATGACATATTCTTTGAGAACAGTACATCGAGTCAGTGGTCATTAGATTCATAAAAATAAACATGTTTAATTGTCACAAAATTCCTTTTCTGTATAGTGGGGGTTGTCTTGTAGCCATAGATTTAGCTTTCTCTTGAGTGTCTTGATTGGTTCTTGTTTGAGATGGTCTGGTAGGCGGTTGAAATATGCTGCTCCCTTGTATGAGGGTTTCCTTCCAAACAGGCTGAGATGGTGAGTTGGTAGTGCGAAGTCTGCAGCATGACGAGTATTGTGCTGGTGCATGTCTCTATGCCTGAGTTGTGCTGTATTAACAGCATGTAGAATCACTTCTTGAATGTGAAGTGATACTACTGTGAGGATCTTTAGCTCTTTAAAAGCGTCTCGACAGCTTTCTCGTGGGGCGATATTTGCAAGGCATCTGATTGCTCTTTTTTGTTGTACCAGAATCCTCTCTAGATTGGTATTACTTGTACCTCCCCAGGTTGCAATACCATACCTCATATGTGATTCAAATAAGGCAAAGTATGCTGTTTTTGCTGCTTCCAAGCCACTTATTTGTTTTAGTCTCCTAATGACATAAGTGCATGATGAGAGCTTTTTGCAGAGGCCGTCTATGTGCGCTGTCCAGGACAGGGAAGAATCTATTGTTATTCCAAGGTACTTTGTGCTGTTTTTTGACTCTATATTTGGTAGTGTTATGTTAGTGTTGTTTTTGTTTCTGGTAGTAAAGGTTAGCTGGACGGTTTTCTTTTCATTAAGAACCAGTTCGTTTGTTGTGCAGTACTGTTTGGTAATGTTGAGGGCGGTGTTGGTGTTTCTGGTGAGTGTTTCAAGTGATCTATGTGCCAGTGTGATGGCTGTATCGTCGGCGTACATTACTGTATGGCAGGAGTCTTGTAGCCAGCTTGGGAGGTCATTTGTCAATAGAAGGTACAGTATGGGGCCCAGGACAGAGCCTTGCGGAACTCCTCTATGTACACTGATGAGTTCTGATTTCATCTTCTGTTTGATGTTGTTATTTGTGTACTGTATCTCGACAAGCTGCCTCCTGTCATGTAAGTAGCTGTGAAACCATTTTTCCGTTGTCCCTGTCACACCTAGAGCTCTTAATTTGGAAAGTAGTCTGTTATGATTGAGACAGTCAAAGGCCTTGCTAAAGTCTAGGAATAGGCTTGTTACTTTGTTTCCCTCTTCTAGTTCGTCAATTATATGTTCTGTGAATTGTATCAGGGCAGTGGCAGTTGACCTTCCTTTTAGGAATCCATGCTGTTGGCTTGTGAGCAAATTGTTTTGCTGTAGGTGAAGGAGAAGTTTTTCCAGAACTACTTTTTCTATTATTTTTGAGAAAGTTGAGATGAGGGAGATTGGCCTATAACTACCTGTGCTGGTGTTTTCGCCGTTTTTGTATTTTGGATACACTTTTGCTGTTTTCAGTAGATCAGGGAAAATTCCTTGTTGGAGTGATTTATTTGTGATATCTGTCAGGGGGATTGTTATCTCTTCTTTGCAGATCTTGGTTAGTTTTGCTGATATCTCGTCAATGCCTGAAGAAGTTTTTGGTTTGAGTGAGTTTATGGCTTTTTTTATATCAGAATGCGTCACAGGTTGAAATTTAAATTCAAAAATTTGCTGCTGGTGCTGGTTCGTCTTGTTGTGAGGAGTTTAGGCTGATATTACTGGCTTGTAGTGTTCTGTCTGCAATTGTGGCAAAAAAGTTGTTGAAGCAATTTGCTATGTCTGCTGGGTCTTGTATGGTTTCATTGCCTGTTTGTAGCTTCCATTCAATGGTTGTGTTTGATTTTGCCTTTCTTTCGTTATTTATTACTTGCCATAGTGCTTTGGGCTTGTTATCAGCTTGTTCTATGTGAGCTGTTGCTCGTTCTCGTTTCAGAAGCTTTAATCTTAGGTCGTAATCTTTCTTTCTTGCTGCTGCCTCTACCTTGTCCTCAATGCATCCTGTAAGTTGTTCTCTTTCCAGAGCTTGGATATATATATTCTTTAGTCTTGTACATTCTGCATCCCAGCACTGTATTTTTGTACAAGGCTTTCTATTTGTTGTTATTTGAGGGCATGTTCTGTTTAGTGTTTGCTGCAGGATTTCGTGGAAGTTACTATAGGCTAAATTGGCGTCATTTGTTAAGAGTACAGAGTCCCAGTTTTGGCCCTGAAGACTTGTTTTGAAACGATCTGTAGATTTTTTGTTAAATATCCTTTTCTTTTCCCTTTCACGTGGTGGGTTGATTTTTTGGCATTGCACTGAGATGGCTTGTGCTGTGTGGTCTGAGAGGCCTGATGTTATTACAGCTGTTTGGATGAGATGGTCGTCGATATTTGTACAGATCCAGTCAATAGATTTGGCCGTTTCAACAGTGATTCCCGTAGGCGGTAGGTTCTCTCGGACAATACCAAAGGAAGCAAGGAGTTCTTCAATTTTGTTGTTGTCACTGTTTTCAACTAAGTTGTCAACATTTATATCTCCCATAAGGATCGTTCTCCTTTTTGTTTGTAGAGCGATTTCGAGTTGGGCTGATAAAATGTTGACTGCATGGTTCAGGTTTCCACTTGGTGGTCTGTAAAACTCCCAGTACTTGGATAGTGTGTTTTTTCATAGCTATTTGAAATAGGGCCGTTTCACATATCAGTTCTGATTCAGCTCCGCTCGTGTTTAAGAGCTTTATTTGATTTTCTATTTCCTTTTTTGCATATCCCAGAACACCCCCTTTTTGGTGATTTTTCCTTGTGAAACCTCCGATTAGAGAGTACCCGTCAAGGTTCATGTAATGTAGGTTTTCTTCAAAAATGCCATGTTCTGTTAATATTATAAGGTCCGGGAGGTGATCATTCAGGAAGTGGCCCAGCCTATCCAACTTATTTGAGAGCCAATTTATGTTTTGGTGCATGACGGTGACTTTGTGTGGCCCATGATATGCTTTAGATTGTTTTTGGTTTTTTTGAGGTACGAGTTCAGGAAGATTAGAGTTGGAGACTTTGGTTTGTGTTTTTCTATTGGGAACTGATGTGTGGCTAAAAAATGGGGTTGTGATATGTTTTCCATGGAGTGTTCTGGATTACAACTGGTTATTATGTCTGTGGTTTTTGTTCCACGAGCAGTTTGAGGATGGGGATAAGGGTTATTGCTTTCTTGTGATGTGGGTTCAGTAGGAGTGTCAGTGGAAACATAACTTAACTCTTTTGAGTTGAGGGTGTTTGCATGAGTTATCCATTTGCTCAGTGTGTCATTTGTATTTGGCGTGATATAGATAAAGGATTCCGTGTGTCTTGTTATTGCTACCAGACAGTGAGGTTTTGAGTCATATATTTCTTCAGGTTTTCTGGAGGTGCGTATTACTGCTATTTTCTCAGCTTGCCTTCCTTGGAATTCATGGATAGTTTTAGTTTTGTATCCTAGTGCAGTTAGTTCGCGTTTCTCGGACTGTTTGAAGACCAGGCAGGTGTATTCATCTTTTTCAAGGACTTCCTGAATATTCTTTAGGCCTTTATGTGGTTTGAGACTTAGTTCCCTTTCAACTCTGCTTGTTGTCTTCATTCCATGGCTATAACTGCTAGAGAGAAGAGCTGCTGTAGTTCGTGTGCATCTGTATGACATGTTAAGCACCTTGGTGGTTGTTGCTATTTCTGAGATTCTGTAGTATTTTACTTCCTGATTTGTTCTATTTATGTATGGGATTTGGTTGGTATCACCGATAAGCATTACTTCATGTACTTTTGCGAGGAAGGATGCAAACAAGATCTCTCCAGCATGTAACATGAGTGCTTCATCTATAATGAGCCTGGCATACCTGCCTCCTTGTTTCAGATGATGAGTAGAGTTGATAAGAAATGAATGAACTGTTCTGAAGGAGTCGTTTGCAGTTTTTTTCCTGGTTTGGATGTAGGTTATTGAAGCGTTTCCGGAAGTCCAGTGCTGCATCTCTGGTCGGGAATAGAACAATATCACCATCTCTGTAATTTTTTAATATAAAGGTTGTTTTGCCACATCCTGGCACTCCTTGAACAAGGTTTAGCTTGATGTCAGGGATCGTAGATATGATTATGTGTTTGATGCTGTTGTAGAGCCTTAGGTCATTTAAAATGTATGTGTCGTCAGATGTTAGGATGTTGTCATTTATGCAGATATTGTCTGAAGCCACTTTGTATTTGTTTTGTTCATTTCTTGTCAGATGAATAAAGCGTGCACCATCAAATCCAAATTGGTATACTTTTGTTGTTGCCGTGTTGGTTAAGAATTCTCCTGTTTGTAAATTTATGATGGCATACTTATTGTTTGTTTTTTCACAGAAATCTGCTAACTTGAGGGGTTCTTTATGTATGTGGCTTATGTTGTATTCTTTATATGTTGAAGATAGGTTTGTAAGTATATTTCTTTCTTTAGATTTCCACAGTTCCCTCTGTTCTTGCATTGCTGCATGCATAAAGCTGTTTTCTGTTTGGTGTTGTTGGTTGTGGAGGTGTATATGTACTTGGTAGTGGAAGAGATCCTTGTGCTGTTCTCCATGAACTATAGATTGCTTCACATGTCCTTGGAGAAAGTCTTGCAATTTTTCTTTGATTCTTGTCAATTGTGTCATCAAGGATGTCATCTATGACCTTTTTTATCTCTTTGTTTTGGGTGTAAAGGCGGAAGCGATGTAGATATGCATTGCTTGAGTATTGTAGGACAACCTGTAGGAGTTCTCTGATACTTGATTGGTTTAGGTGTATGCTTTTCAAGATTTCTTCCAATTTAATTGAGAATAGTATAGAGAACTTTATGCAGTCATTGGCCAGTTCTAGGAAGCGAAACAGCTTTTTCTTCCAGTTATTTTGTTTTGATGAGAAGCATATTAGGATGTGTGTTTTGCCCTGGTTGTCCAGTGCTGTAACAAAGTTGTTAAATGAAAAATTCTTAATTATTAGTCTCTGTGATATTTTAGACATCTCTGTTTGTGGGAAAGTTGTTGGACTGAGAGAAATTTCCTGGTCTGTGTCCAGAAAGTTAATCCCGCATGTCTGTGGCAGGTCTGTGTCAGATGTGAGTTGGGTGGTCAATAATGGGGTTTCCTCTGTGTAACGGGTATAGGCCTAGCCTGTAACCTAAATCAACTTTTACAATTAACAATTAATTCGAGAATAATATAATACAATAAACAATATTTTTCTATTAATAATAAATCTAAATGAATAGGAATCCAAACCGACAATTTAATTGCTTAGTTAATGTTATCATTCTCATATTTGAGAATAATCAGATTTCAATTTATTATGAAGCTTAGTTGTGCATGGTGACATAGCCCGTCACTGACAGTATTGTAACCTCAAACATAAATCTCAAATGGTAAAGCGGCCATATTTAATAAAACTCGATAGTTTCTCATCAACATCAAAGAACAAAACTAAACACGGCAAAACGCGTGCCACGATTGGCTAACGTAACGATTACTCTCATTGGAGGGTAGCGACCCCGCGGGAACGCAAACTCGTTCTCTGCGCACCGAATTCGAGTGGGTTGTTAGCCAGAAGTAAAAGCGGATCATTTTTCGACCAGAAAAACGGAAAGTTTCCGTTTTGAAGGGTATCACTTTTCCTTCTCTGCGCTACTGACGCGGAGTTTGGGAAAGAGAGAGTCTTCTTCCTCGACCTCTTGATGATGTAGTACGTTGTGAAACAGTTTTCAAAATTTTTCAATTATTAATCAGTCTTTTTTCAATGTGATCCAAATTTAAATTTTTCAATTATCTGTGAGGACCGCCGTGTCGCCATCATGGGATTTGGTGAATATGTTTAAGAGTATTTAAACCTTTTTGATCAACATTTTTAACTAATCAGACTCTAAATTTTAACTGCTAGGGAGTAGGGGTATTTTCTAATTAATTATTTCAAGCTAATTGGATTTTGTGTTGTAGGATGTTATTTTAAACATAGCCATAATTTCATTTCATCAAAATCATGTTTCATTAGTATTAGTTTTTATTCAATAAATCTAAAATTTGTTTCTATCAAAATTTTATTTTCATTTTACCACACATAGCTGCCCTACGCCGCACCCATTGTAAAACGACCCTGTAAAGACAAAGAGTCTAAAGCTAATATATTTTTCACAAAACCTATCTTGTTACTATTTATTATAATGTAACGTATCCGTTACAAATGGCACCCAGCAACGTGGGGCAGCTAAAAGTGGTGTAGCTTAATAATTGTGTAGGGGTTTTCTAATTTGAAATAGACTAAATCAAAATTTAAAAATGATGGATCAGAACTTATAGAATATTGACAATTCGGACAGTAGTAGTGAGATGACACTCGCGGAGCTAGCTAATAGGCCTAGATCAGACAGCTCTTTGGCTAATGCGAATAATGTTGAAACGGTGGTAGGCCTAGATAGAACTGATGCATATCAGCAATTGTTGTTTTTGATGACACAACTTAATGACAAATTTGATGGATTAAATAACAAGATGGATGAGATAAAAACCGATATTTATAACAAGATGGATGACCTAAAAACCGATATTTATAGCAAAATGGATGACGTTCAAACGGGCATGACACAAATTGAACAAAAATTAAACACAAAAATTGAGAACGTTCAAAGTGAATTGAAGGGAGAGATTAAAGTTGTAGGGGAAGAAGTTGAAACTAAAATTACTAAAGTCAATCAAAAATTCGATCAAGAGGTTTCACAGATTAGTTCTCGGGTTGATGAGATAGTAAATAAAATCGATACACATGCAACGGAGATACTGAGCATAAAAGATTATGTAGGGATGAGTGAAAGTACTAAGGTAGGCCTAAACGGGGAAGAATCTAAATCAAATTTTAAAAGAGGAATCAGACCTACTAGTTGAGTCGAACAAAGTTCAGACCACTGTGAAATGCGTAAAAATGGAGGGTAGCGGTCTTGATCAACAACCGGCTTGTAATATTATGGCGGAACTCTATTTGACCGAGTTTGATGAGGGTAATGATAGGACTCACCCTATGAATTTTTTGAAATTGGCTGAAAAACTTACTAATAGTAATCAAGAACACTGGGAAACAAAACTTTTGTACATTGTAAAATACTTGAAGGGGGAAGCATCTGAGTGGGCTCGGAGAAACATTGACAAATGGGAGAGTTTTGAACAATTTAAAAATGATTTCAAAAAGAGATTCTGGGGGATTACTAAACAAAAAGATTTTGAAAACAAATTGATGGGTAATGGGAATTTTTGTGAAGGTAAAACCGATTTGACAAACTATGTGCTTGGGTATTTTGACATAGCAAAGAAATTGGACAACCAGATGGATAACCTTACGTTTGTTGGCTTTATTTGTCGACATTTGCCGCCACACATAAGTGCCAGCCTGGCAATTCTACAATCCCTCCCTGGTAGGGAAGAACTAGAAGTAGTATTAAATCAGCTCAGTTATGTAAAGCCTTTCAAAAAAGAAAGTTTTAGGGATACATACAACACTAATCATGAAAATGGAAATAGACAAAAAACATACACAGGAAGACCAACACAAAACTTTCATGACAGTACCCAAGGACAGCAGTATAGGCCAAATCATGAGAACAGGGCAATAAATACCACACAATTTTCTCATACCAACAATGGTAGGGCCAATCACACTAATGAGAATCATTTTGAAAGGAATCGGGAAAATAATAGGGGATACAACAGACCCGAGGGTTTCAGAACATTTCGAGGTAGGGGAAATTACAGGGGTGGACCAAATTACCGGGGGGGACACAACTATAGGAACAATTCAGAAAACTTTGATGGGCCTAGGGAAATTGAAAATGGTCAAGATTGACAACCAACAATTCCAGGGGAAATAACTCGGAACTTAAATTTTGACGAAAGACCAAAAATAAACAACTTTGAATTGATAGGCGATAGTCAGTTTTGTAGACTATCAAACAAAATTTTGCAAATGGATACAGTTAAAACCCCTGGTGGTAGAACATCAATAGGACTTTGTGTGGGGGGTCAAACGATTAAACAATTATATGAGCAGGTAAAAATACATTCATCAAGTTTATCTGAAAACCTAATGATTTTTATTGGTACAAATGACATTCTAAAAAATAATTCACTTGAGCAAATGAAAACTGACATGAAAGATTTAGTTGAATACCTAATAAATAGTAATAAGAAATTAATCATTTTGACTCTACCTCCAATTCCGAAAGTTGCCAAAGACATTGGTATCAGAGGAAAGGTTAAAGATTTTAACAGGTTCATACGGGCATTAGACAATGGGGATACAATCAAGATTAATCATGTCACACCACACTTTGTTGATCACAATGAGTTAGGGTGTAATTTAAAATATTTTGAACAAAACATCAACTTTGGGGGAAAAACATTTGCTGATTTGGTTCATCTGAATATTGATGGGTTGAAACTTTTAAAAGAAAGCATTGATGAGTTTTTCAATCAAACTAATGAAGAGTTGAAAGGGGTTGTGCAAAGTAACCAGAATCAAATCATTATGGATCAAAATATAGCGGATGATTTTTTAGATGAAAGCAACTACAATGATGGAGTAATGCGTGATAGGGTTCAGTCTTTACCAGAAATTGATATTGGTATTGGAGGGGTAAAATACAAGTGTTTAGTAGATTCAGGTAGTCAAGCATGTATAATGTCAGATGAATTCTATAAGAAAATAAAAAATCAAGTGGGGTACAACATTCCAGAGCTACCTGTTAGTAATCTGTCAATTGTAGGTGTTACAGGAGTCAGGTCCAAAAGAATAAATGTTCAAATAAGACTGGAGGTAAATATTGGTGAACAAGTTGTCCCAATAACCTTTTTAATTGTTCAAGGACTAAAAATTGAGTTGATACTTGGTTGTGACTTTTTCAGCAATCATAAGGCTGTACTAAACCTTGATACCAATACTTTATGCTATAGACATGACGGGAAATATCTAGAGACTAAATTAGTGTATAGAAATGGTGAAGAATTTGTGGGGGGGTTAAGAATAATACATGTTAACAGAATTAACTTGTATAAAGATGAAAATGAAATAGACAATACTTTATCGAATTTCAATCCATTTTTTGAACACAAATCAAATCAAGTAGGCCTAGAACAAAAAATTACTAAGATCAAACATGAATCTGAATCAGAAGCAATTGAACAAAGGTTAGTAGACAGAATAAGTGAATTAGAGGCAGATAATGTGAGTATTAAGGATGAGGAACTAGAATTATTAAGAGTAGTACTTTTTGGAAATAAAGAAGTTTTTTCGGATCAACCAGGGTGTGTCAAAGGATACACAGCAAAACTGAATGTTAAAAGTGAAGTCCCATATATTGGCAAGTCTTATCCGGTTCCATTCAGTAAAAGAAAATCTGTAGAGGAAGAATTAGAAAGACTGAAACAACTAGATATTATATAAGAGTCAAATAGTCCTTTTTCTAATCCCTTAGTCTGTGTAGTAAAGAAAGATTTGAGTATAAGATTGTGCTTAGACAGTAGGAAATTAAATTCGTATCTTGTTCCGGATAGACAAAGTACAGAAACAACTGATGATATATTTCAAAAATTTATGGGAGTTAAATATTTTACAACATTAGATTTAACGCAAGGGTTTTTCCAGATCAAACTCGACAAAGAATCTAGAAAATTTGTAGCTTTCACATTCAACGGAAAAAATTTGCAATTTAAGCGATTACCATTTGGTTTGAATGTAAGCACGGCTCATTTTACTAAAGCGATGAATAAAATTTTGGGCCATGAGTTTAGCAATTTCGTAACTTGTTACGTTGATGACATTCTAATTGCGTCCAGAACTTTTTTGGAACATTTAGATCATATCGATAGAGTACTGAAAAGACTGCATGAGTGTGGAGTGACTGTTAAACTTAAAAAATCAGATTTTTTGAAACAGGAAGTAAAGTTTTTAGGTTTTGTTCTTAGTAAAGATGGGATAAAGATGGATGAGGATAAAGTTGAAAAGATAAAGAATTTTCCAACCCCAAAGAACTTAAAAGAACTGCAATCGTTTTTAGGTTTATGTAATTATTACAGAAAATTTCAGAAAAACTATTCAGATTTGACGGGTCAGTTTGGTGACATTTTGAGTTCTAAAAGTAAATGGTTTTGGGATAAGACAAAACAAAATATGTTTGAGAAAATAAAAGAAACATTTTTAGACTCAGTTATGTTACATCATCCAAATTGGAGTAGGGCATTCTATTTAAGTACAGATGCATCAGACATCAGTGTGTCAGCCATTCTTTATCAAGTAAATGATCAGGGGGAACATGAAGTGATAAGTTTTGCAAGTAGGACTCTTTTAGCAACAGAGAAAAATTATAGCATAACAGAAAAAGAATTATTGGCTGTAGTTTTTGCTTGTAAAAAATTCCGATCTTATATTATTGGACATTTTCAAGTAATTGTTCGTTCAGACCACAAGGCATTATCTTTCCTTACAACCTGTAGGCTATCTCATGGTAGAATTTTGAGGTGGAGTTTGGCATTACAAGAATACAATCTCACTATTGAGTACATCAGCGGAAGGCAAAATATTCCCGCTGACATTCTTTCAAGAGTAACGGACGAAAATTATAAAAATCCAGTTGAAAGGAATTCGGTAATGGTTTTGCAAAATAAAATTGAAATTGAAGTTAGCGATAGGAAGATTAAACCAATGTTCAGAAATATAGAAGAAAAACAAAGGAGTGATGATAAATTTGGGCCTATTTTTACTAAATTGGATGGTAATGATCAACAAATAAAAGATCAATTTGTTATTCATAATGGAATACTTTTTAAGAAAGATTTAAATGATGGTGATAGTTTTAAAGTCTGTATACCAAAAGCAATTCAATCAGAATTAATTCAATTTACACATTTGAAATATGGTCATTTGGGGGGACATAAAATTTATTTAATACTAAGGGAATATTGTGTTTTTCCTAAGATGGAACTTTCAGTAAAGAATCAGTTAAAATGTTGTCAATTGTGTCAATGTGCCAAACACACCACTGTTAAATCAATAGGATTTTTACAACCAATAATTCCTAAAAAATTGAAAGATATAATCTCAGTTGACTTGATAGGAGAATTGCCTGTAGGAAGAGGAGGTGTAAAATACATATTTGTTGTGTTGGATTTGTTTTCTAAATTTGTGAAGTTGTATCCGGTCAAAAGAGCTACTAGCCGAGTATTACTAAATAAATTGATCAATGAATACATACCTGAGGTAGGTGAGATAGGTAGTGTTTTGTCCGATCATGGCTCGCAGTTCACTAGTAATTTATGGTATAATACCCTTAGATGGTTTTGAAACATTGCAGTGGTCTGTTGGCGGGACCAATTTGTGATCTATTCAATGCGTCACTGTCATCTGGTGTCTTCCCAGAATCTTTAAAATTAGCCTACGTTGTTCCCCTCCACAAAAATGGGGCCATTGAAGATGTTGCTAACTATAGACCAATCTCGATTTTGCCAGCTATTGCCAAAGTTTTTGAGGACCTCTTTCTTGACCGTATAAAGCATAAACTGGCTGGCTTAATCTGCCCACAGCAGCATGGTTTCATGAGTGGGAGGTCTACTGTGTCGAACTTAACGTTATTTCAGTCCAAAATACATGAAGCCTTCACCGTCAATAATCAGTTAGATGCCATATATCTGGATTTCTCCAAGGCTTTCGACACAGTAGACCACACACTACTTTTGAGAAAATTGCTTGATCAAGGATTTGGAAGCACGGAAATTAAGTGGCTGACAAGCTACCTCTCAAACCGGCGTTCATTCATCAAGTTTGCTTCGGCCACTTCATCAGAATTCATTTCATACTCTGGAGTTCCCCAAGGATCGCTGTTGGGACCCTATCTCTTTTCACTCTTCATAAATGACCTTCCTGAGGCTCTACAATGCGACTCACTTCTGTTTGCTGATGATGTGAAACTGTTTTCCATCGTATCCACTGAAGAGGACTGCCTACGAATCCAGGAAGATCTTTGTGCGATCGACCGCTGGTGCGAAGAGAACAAAATGAAACTCAACACTAAGAAATGCCAAGTGATGACCTTCCATCGGAATCTCTCCCCCGTTGTCCATGAGTACAATATACGCAGGGAGCCCTTAACTCGTGTACTGCAGGTAAAAGATCTTGGTATTACATTAGTACCTTCACTGAATCCTGAGTTGCATGTGCGAAACATTTGCAGCAGAGCAAACAAAATGCTTGGATTTGTCTCCCGATTCTCAAAAGGCTTAAGTGACACGGCTTTAAAAACGTTGTATTGTGCTTTGGTACGCCAAATCCTTGAATATGGCTCTCCAGTGTGGAACCCCCACCAGAAGTTTCTCATAGATGAACTAGAGACTATTCAAAGAAGATTTATTCGAATAGTGGGTGTCAGGAGTGGTCTTCTCTATCGTCAGGTTCCCATCGGGGAAGTGTCTCGTGATCTGGGACTCCTGACTCTTGCGGATCGCAGATTCTCCGCTGACGTTGTACTGCTGTCAAAGATCCTTAACGGCAAGATCGACTGTCCCGATATGCTGAGCCAGATCCTCTTCAGGACCCCTTCAGCCACTCGCTCCAGAGACCTGTTCGCTAGGCAGCAACATCGCACCAACTACGCAGCAAACGATACGATGTACCGACTTCAGAGTTCTGGTAATAACGTCGCCGACATCGTTGACTTTTTTGTGGACAGTATACCAGTGCTCAAGAGGAAGATCGCCGATCTGCATGAGTTATCTGCCTAGGAGTTGCACAATGAGGGAAGACATTCGTTCTTACACTTTATCTGTACGTCTCTCATTGCTGTTATTTATATATTGTGTCTTGTTATTTCTTGTCTAATCTTGTTTATTCTCATTGTTTCGTGCTAATTTATTGCTGTTATTGTTCGTTGTTTTCCATAGTTCAAATCACGGTACACTAATAATTAATTACGTTATTGTCATTCATAGTTTATATCCGTTTCGTCACTTAAATAGTTTATTAATCGTTATTGCTCTATTTGTCACTGTGGTTGTTTACTTTCATTGTTTAATATTATGTTCAAAACTGTAAAAATGGAGATGTCCGTTGAAATGTAAAATAAAATAAAAAATAAAAAGAGACTTAAACATTAAAACTATTCATAGTTCTGTTTGGCACCCAGCCTCAAATCCAGTTGAAAGGGCTAATAAGGAAATTACTAAAATATGCAGGATATACTGCCATGAGAAACATACTAAATGGCCATTAGTACTAAATTTCATTGAAAAGTGTTTAAATCATTCCGTGCATGAGACCACGGAAGAAATCCCGTTTGAACTAATGTTTGGTAGGAAAGATAGGAATTTTTTACAGGATATGGTTCAATTTCCCAAAGAGAAAAGAATGTTAGCTGATTATCCAGGTAAAATAAGATTAGTCAAAGATAGACTAGTTTCAAAAGGGGAAAAAAGGAAAAGAAAATTTGATAATAAGGTCAAACCAATTAGATTTAGTATAGGAGATGAAGTTCTAGTAAAAACACATTATCTGTCTGACAAACTTGACAAGAAAATTAAGAAGTTCTTTCTGCTTTATGAGGGCCCGTATAGGGTGTCAGAAATAAAATTGGAAAACGCATATGTTGTGGTCAACGAAGATGGTGGTGTGATAGGAACATTTAATGTAACACAATTAAAAAAGTTTTATCGAAATTTGGTTTAGTTCAAACAAAGATGGAGGGTTAAAACAATATGGGTTTCGTGATTTTTACTATTCCTTTGTAGCTTTTTCCCTTCGAAAGATAAAAAAGTCTTACAAAACAGAATAAAATGGCATGGCTGGATTTTGTACGATTTGACGGCCATGGGACAAATAAATGTCAAAAACCACATATCACACACAGTTAGGTTTCTGGGTGGTTAACACAAAAAACATACTTGAAATATGATTTCAAGACAACAGTACAAGGTACGCGATCACACACAGTTTATTGTTTTCTGGGTGGTTAACACAAAAAACATACTCATCTAAGACGATTGAAGTCAACTTACAGTACAAGGTACATAATCACACACAGTTTATTGTTTCTGGGTTTGTAAATAGTTAAAAGTGTAAGATTCATAACAAATTATTAAATATGGTTGGATTGAATAGGAGAATGACATTCAAGTAAGAAAACGCAGTTTATTTAAATTGAAACTACAGTAAATTCTAAAGAAAAGAAAGAAGAAGAGAAAAGTAAAAGCACAAAAAGACTAATTAAAATATTCATTATTGAAATAATGTATTGTTTTTTCTGATGAGTTAGTTTATTTTGTTGTACGGATAAAATAATAATAATAATGAAGTAACATGGGGGATACTGAGATGATAATAATAATAAAGCAAACTGGGGGGTATACTGGTATAAAAGTAATTATTCTTAAAGTAAAATGTTAGAGGTAGGTCAAGTAGGCCTGTTTAATAGTTAATATGATAATGATAGATAGAGGGGTAGTGTAAAATACACTGAACAAAGGCTAAAGGTGAAGGATATATTGTGAATGGAGTGGATAAATAATAGTAGAGAATAGGAGTGGAAATTGAGAGGTTGGGAACAATTTAAAAGTGGAATGGAAAATAGGAGTTACAGGATAATGTATGAAATAGAATTGAGCCAATAAAATAAATTCAAAAGTCAGTACTAAATTAATTAATTCAGAGGGGATATGAATAAAAAGGAAATATATTAGGCTAGTAAATATTTGGTTTAATAATCATTTAATCAACTTATAATAATGAAGTGCAAGGACACTTAAAAGGGATTTTACCGTGCGAAATGGGTATTTTCTGGTATGAGGAAGTTAGGAGAATATTGTATTAAATGAATACAAATAAATGGGTGAGAAGAAAAGAATTCAGCTAATATAAAAAATAAAACTCAAAACAAAGGGACAAAATTGTATTATTATGACTGGGGGGTTGCAAAGGAATTTCATTAGTTATAAAATTGGTAATTGATTAATAAAAGGTGATAACTATTAGATAGTGCGTTGAAGTAAAATAGTACAACAAATAGGTAACAAGGAGGGTAAATAAAAATGAACTACAAAATAGACAGGTTATAATTATTATAACCTCGATTAAAATAAACAAAACAAAAATATTTAAATTATGCAAGATTACTACAAAGGATAAATAATTAAATAAATTTTTACCATTTATTATGTATAATTTCTAAAAAAAAAAAAGGAGAAACAAATTTTATAAACTGTGTGGAGAGATTGTTAGTTAATTATGAATGAATTTGTAAGATGAAAAATGCTGAGAATGAAGTTTTTATCTAGTAGTAATAATTTATTTGAAAAAATAATGGTTCATATTTATATTATGTTGATTGTTTTTGACTTAGTTGTAAGAATGTTTAATAAATAATGTAGGTACTATTTGTGAAAAACTTTAATTTTAAATATTAAGAAATGTTTAGTGTAAGATGTGAAAGTGGGTGCGCGAATATCACAGGTAAATCACAACAAATTAAATCACCAAAGCAACTGGACTTGGACACTTTTAAAGTCATGGTGTGTTTTTTATGAATCTACAACAAGTATGGACACTTTGAAGTCATGGTGTGCTTTTCTTTATGTCTGAAAATAAATCTAAGGACACATAAGTTTGAAGAAGTTTTTGTCAGTGAATATGAGAATGGTGTTTAAAACGGAACATTTTAAAAGCATTGGATGTGAGAAAAGTCAAAAACGTTTGGATCAGTTCACTGCAATAATACAATTCACTTTGGAAACAAGTGATGAAATAAAAACTGTTCTCCCAGAAGGAAATAGAAATGTGGAAAGGCAAGAACTTTTAATCAAATTCAACTTCCAATGGTGATGTTAAATGAAGTAAATGTGGAAAGGCAAGAACTTTTAATCAAATTCAACTTCCAAAGGTGATGTTAAATGAAGTAAATGTGGAAAGGCAAGAACTTTTAATCAAATTCAATTTCCAAAGGTGATGTTAAATGAAGTCAGACAGATAAAGTGCTGGGCCAATAAATAAATGTGGAAAGGCAAGAACTTTTAATCAAATTCAATTTCCAAAGGTGATGTTAAATGAAGTCAGACAGATAAAGTGCTGGGCCAATAAATATGGAAGCTGTGATAACACACCATGACTGTAAGTCTATGAATTAAGAAAGTAAACTGTGATAACTTAGCCTGTAGACAATAGCAAAACTTAAACTTCACAAAATTTTAACTTTAAGTAAAAAATTTGTTCGTCAAGAAGCATGAAGAAAAATTTGTAATATTAGATTTAATTAACAGTTGTTTGTTCTTTGTTCTTCAATTTATTTGTTTTGTTGTTCGGATTGTTTAATATGTATATCTTTGTTATTTTAAATCATTCACTGTAAAAGTTTTAATGAGTAAAATTTTGTAATGAAAATTTTCAATTTTACCACAAAATTTGGGGGGTATCTGTAACGGGTATAGGCCTAGCCTGTAACCTAAATCAACTTTTACAATTAACAATTAATTCGAGAATAATATAATACAATAAACAATATTTTTCTATTAATAATAAATCTAAATGAATAGGAATCCAAACCGACAATTTAATTGCTTAGTTAATGTTATCATTCTCATATTTGAGAATAATCAGATTTCAATTTATTATGAAGCTTAGTTGTGCATGGTGACATAGCCCGTCACTGACAGTATTGTAACCTCAAACATAAATCTCAAATGGTAAAGCGGCCATATTTAATAAAACTCGATAGTTTCTCATCAACATCAAAGAACAAAACTAAACACGGCAAAACGCGTGCCACGATTGGCTAACGTAACGATTACTCTCATTGGAGGGTAGCAACCCCGCGGGAACGCAAACTCGTTCTCTGCGCACCGAATTCGAGTGGGTTGTTAGCCAGAAGTAAAAGCGGATCATTTTTCGACCAGAAAAACGGAAAATTTCCGTTTTGAAGGGTATCACTTTTCCCTCTCTGCGCTACTGACGCGGAGTTTGGGAAAGAGAGAGTCTTCTTCCTCGACCTCTTGATGATGTAGTACGTTGTGAAACAGTTTTCAAAATTTTTCAATTATTAATCAGTCTTTTTTCAATGTGATCCAAATTTAAATTTTTCAATTATCTGTGAGGACCGCCGTGTCGCCATCATGGGATTTGGTGAATATGTTTAAGAGTATTTAAACCTTTTTGATCAACATTTTTAACTAATCAGACTCTAAATTTTAACTGCTAGGGAGTAGGGGTATTTTCTAATTAATTATTTCAAGCTAATTGGATTTTGTGTTGTAGGATGTTATTTTAAACATAGCCATAATTTCATTTCATCAAAATCATGTTTCATTAGTATTAGTTTTTATTCAATAAATCTAAAATTTGTTTCTATCAAAATTTTATTTTCATTTTACCACACATAGCTGCCCTACGCCGCACCCATTGTAAAACGACCCTGTAAAGACAAAGAGTCTAAAGCTAATATATTTTTAACAAAACCTATCTTGTTACTATTTATTATAATGTAACGTATCCGTTACATCTGGGGGGAAAGAGAAAGCTTTTATAGTTTTAATTTTTGCGTTGTCCTCTTGGGTCAGGTTTGAGATGCGGCCACTATTTGTGTTAATTGATGAAATTGTAATGTGTTTTCCGTTTAATGATCTTGTTTCAGGTGCTTCTGTTTCTTCATCATCACTTAGTGAATCCCTTTGTTCTTCAAAAAGGTTTGTGTTTTCGTTATTTGTTAGCTGTTTATCAGCTGCACTTTCGGATATTATTGGGGTTTTAATGTTTTCTGCTGGTTGTAGCAGCCTGTTTTTAGCAACTTGCAGGGAGATGCTGAATACATTTTTCGTTAGGATTCGCTTGTTTTCTTTGCTCTCCTTTTTTGTCCAAGGCTGGGTTGTGACATGGGTCTTGTTGTTAGAAGGGGTACGGCGAGGTGTAGAATTCCTAGTTTTTCCTCTGTTTTTTACTAGTGTTTTGTCCTCCTTGTCTGTCAGATTTTTCACCTCTGCTTCCAAATTTTTGAGTTTTTCTTTGAATAAATTCTGATTTTCCCTTAGAAGTCCCATTTCTGTGGTAAGGAAAGGAAGTGTTGAATTTATTGAGTTAGTGTTATGTTCTGTTTGGGATTCAGCGTTTTTCATCAACTTTTTCTCTTTATGACTCAAGTTTTGCCCATTTGAGAGTTTTCTTTTCAAATTTATAATTTCTTTATCAAGTTCATTTATTTTTAATTCATATTTATTGAGAAGTTCTGCTTGCTTTCTGTCATGGTCTTCAAAAATATTTTGCACCTTGAGAAGATTTTCTTTTTCCCTGGTTCCTTGTGATTCCAGTTCAGCATTTTTTTCTTGAAGTTTCTCCATGGCAGACATATATTTTTCTTCACAGCTTTCTAATTCTTCAATTTTGGCCTCCATGTTGGCCAATTTACTACTTAGTTTGGTATTTTGTGACTTTAAAAAATTGTTCTCATCTAACAATGCGGAACCAATTTTAGCAGCAGCAAGTAAGTTGTCTTCAGTATTTTCTGGGTTGAGTTCCATAATACTTTGTTCAAGTTCTTGGATTGAAGAGTTAGGGCTATTTATTTCCATTTGTACAGGGAGTCGCATTTTCAGACTACATATCTGTGAAGAACTGCATTTCCTGCACATCCAGTTTGCAGAGTCTTTTTTTGAGAAATCTTTCAGTTCCTTACTTGATAGGTTGACACAGTCTGCATGGTACCATGTTTTACAACTGCCATTACAAAATATTCCCTTATATCTGACCCCTATTGTACAAACTCCACAAGGATATATTGGCATTTTAAATTCCACAGTCTCCACGAACTGTACTTAATTCAGTATAGTAATTCTTAAATGTATCAGTAATTACAAAAAGCTCAGGTGTAAGGAACTATAATTATTAAAGGTAAAATTTATATTGATTTAAGGTAGTCAATGACCATGTCAAAAATGTAACATACTGTAGATCATACTGTATTGCTAGGTACTCAGTGGCAACTACTCAATTCATCACCACTGAGACACCTTGTCAAGTAATTGGCAGACTAAACCAATTAGTCTGGGTAGTTTGGCTGATTCTCTAAATTTAGTCTAAAAAAATTTCACAGATTGTCAAGGATAATATTAGTGCTCTTGTATAGGGAGATTGTCAGAATAATGATTTATATATTAATGAAACTATATAACAATGTCAAATTAGTAAGTAGGGAACAAGTCATCAGATTGTTTAAGAGAGCCAAGGTTAGAAGCAAGGCTGTTGATTGCTGACGGCTGTGTACACCGCTGTCAGTAGGTCAGGTGTGGAATGTGACGCTGTCAGCACTATCAGCACTGTTTGTCACCATATGGTTTGAATTTATTCAGTGATCATGATTTCTTGAGTTGATTAGTTTTCTTTAAGTTTTATTGTGAAATGGACTTACAGTATTTCCAGGTAAGTTGCTGCACATGTGAGTAAATATTTGTTGTTGAAATACACACTTATGTACACTTTTAACTGGGAGCCACTTCACTTTGACTGTAGTCAGTCAGCCATCTTGGATTGGAGTGAAAATATTTACGAAACCATGCAGTATTTTTATTCAGTGGAGGAATTTGTAAACAATGTACTTGTAAATATGGTACCTGTAATCCTTTTTGCGTTGCACTAATGGAATAGAAAATAAATGCTTTAATGTTGAGGAGTTGCTCTTCATGTACATTACTTTTGACTACTTCTTCATCACCTGGAAGTAGACAAAATTATTACATAACATAATTAGTATGAATTTAATTGTTAGCACATTTTTGTTATGTATATGGATATTAGTACAGAAATAATAATAAAAATAGTAGGTATTAATCCATTATTACAATGCACACACATAAATTTAATTTTATTTCACTGTAATAACATTGTGATTTTGGACGTTTTTCAATTATCAGTCAGAACCTACTAGACAATATTAATACTGGGAGGATAAACTATTAGAGAAGCTCTTTCATATAGGAAGAAGAATTAACTATAATTTTAAATGTATCTAATTAATCTGCTCAAATCCAACAAATGCTGAATTACAAGATTTTCTCATAGATCTTGATTTTTGATGTTTATTAACTTCTACGAAATTCTAATATTCTAGTTTCTTTGAATTTGGTGTGGCAAACATAAAGTCAATCTAAATGTATTTTTTATTAGATTTAATAAATAATGTACAAAACTTTGTTATTTTTGGTCTATTTTTGTGCTTTGTAAGTTTCGTGTTGCTATTTTGGTTTTTGTGCAATTTTATGTCAACGTTTTTAAAAAGACACAATTTTAAAATTAGTTTAACTAATGAAGCTAAATCCTTTATTTTTGATCTGTCAGGTTTTAAAACAAACGGATAAACAAACATATACTCGTACATTAGTTTTTGAAACCAGATCTCAGACACCATAACATAATGTGACTCATTTTTCACACATATAATAGCATAATAAATTACTCTTTGCTGTTCAGCTAACTTTACAGATATTTAGTTGGATTCAGTTGTATTTAGTTGCAGCTGTAGCTGGATAAAAGTTGAGATTATAAAAGTGTTATTGCTTACTTTACTTTACTGCAAATCTTAAAATGTATCAAGCCTATTTGGATGAAAAAGCACTCCTTCACAAAGAGCTTTTTTAAATTACACATTAAACATTAAAATCATTAGATTTTTGTTTATGCCTGTGATTCTTGAAGTAGTTACTGGATCGGCAAAAAAACTTCTTGATGAATTATTGTGTGGTTGCCACAGATCACTTACAATAGAGGATTGCTGTAAATAGATTACACAAACTTAGATATGGTGACAAAGCAAAAATGTTGAGAAGTATTACCAAACCCAGCTTTCGGCATGTCTTTAAGCAAGCCCATTTGATCCCGAAATGCGCTCTGAATCTCAATTTTCTTCTTAGCTGAAATTTTCTTTTCCTTCATGTTCAATCTCCATTTTTGAAGGGTAGTTAGTAAGCTATATGGAGGCATGTTTCTAAAAAACGAATTCGAGCATGCAAAACAGATAGTCCAAATTTAATTGAGCTCGAATCTATAGAACTTTCTTCTTCAACAGTTTTTAACTCAACAATTCTTTGCTTGTCTGTTTACATATATAGCACTTCATCATTGATGTTGTGTTAGTAGCAGCATTGCACACTACCATCTACCATAGTGAGCACAAGGGTATGCGATGCTTTTACGGGGTTGTTGTTGGTCTCAAATTCTGTACGACTAATGTTTTGAATTTGGTTTTCAAGTTTCGGCTTTATTTCGGATCGAGTCACTTCATTGCTTTCATGCACAAACTGGATTCTTATCAGGTGGCATAATTGTCAAGACACAGGAGCTGGATTCTGCCACTAAACCTTTTGTGTGCCATCCACATTGCTTGTGAGTCTTAGTGGTACTAATGAGCTGATAAAGACATGGGCATCAGAATCGGACTTGTTTACAAACATCTGTTGATTTTCTTGTGCTTTTGAGCCATCATATTCCCATTTGCTGATTAGCATCATATTCTGCAACTCAGTATCAGTTGCCGTTATTAATACTTCTTCTAGATAAAGGTAAAAACGTTGAGTGGTGTGGTCAAGAAGATTTTGAACACTTATTTCAGCTTTCACTTCAGAGATGTTGATATCTTTAGGATCTTTTTTCTCTCTTTGCAGCAAGGAACCATACAGGTTTATTCTTCTTGCCCACTTCTTATGATATTATATTGTTTACGGGTTAAGTCTGACCCCATGTACTTAATTAGTGCCTCTGTTATAGTCTGCTTGCTACTTTTAGCACATTTCACAGCTGAACTAATAATTTTGCAATATTTGGTTGGTCTTGTCGGGGTTAATGAGGCTTTTTTTTATGGGCTTAGAAAGGTTTTTTCGCTTGAGGCTCTTTCATTCATCACTGCAACATAGGTCAACTCTTCGTGAAATCAGAGATTCTATATTGATAATCTTTAAGATTACAAGTAGCATCAATGAAAATAAGATGTACATGATTATTAGTTAAGTCTTATTATAAAAAGTATTAGTGAGGTTCTTCTGATTTCACATTTTCTGTTTTGCACTTCTTGCTTTGCTTACTACATTCCTGGAATTACTTTGAGGGATGGCCAGGTTTATGGTGTTGCCAATCAGATAGAGAAATTGTATCCTCGAGCCAATGATAATTTGTTTTCAGAAAACGGCATTCTTTGTAACTTGCTGCGGACCACTTTCAATAGGTCCTCTATTGAAAGTTGTAAATAAGTTACACAAACTTCAAACTTGGAAGTATATATATATATATATATGTATGTATGTATGTATAAAATTAAATCTAAAAAATAATTGAATCGGAAAAAAGTAAGCGCTCTGTGGGGTCTAGGAGACGGGCTGACCTTAGTTCGGGTGAATCCCAAATGAACTGGGAAAGTACCTCTCCAGGGGTGGCACCGCCAAGGTGTCGCTCAAGACCGAAGGGGGATCCGAATCCAACCATCTAACCAATGGTTGGGCTCGGATAAACGCTACTTAGCGTCCTGCTTGAGGTGGCCCTGCTGTCAACAAAACCCCAGGATCTAGGGTAGTGCCTCGAGTGTGCACTCTGCGCGGTGACGGCCCTCGGCGCCGCGCAGTAGTGGTGCCAGTCCGGGTCCGCCTGGAATCGCACCACACAAAAACTTGTTTTTGACTGAGGGTACCCCAATCCCACGGTGTGAAGCGACCCGTGCCTAAGGGATGCATGGCGCAGGGATTGTGCGTCGTAAACGGAGCCCTTGGGGGTTGGGCGCCCCCCCACGCGTAAATAGTCTTACCTGGTCATGCGGGGCTCTGGCTGGGTGGACCGTTATTTCCTCGGTACTCGTGGGACCTTTTATGGAGTCTTTTAATAAAAACAAAAAAAACACCAACAGATTTAGATCTGGAAGAACTGCAACGGGCAGTTGCATCCGGCACCCAGGCCTTGGAAGTATCTGCCTGTTCTTCTAGCGCTACCACCATCGACGACGATGTAGTACTCGATGATGCTAGCGGAAGGGTTGAGTCCATGGACACAGACACTGGAGCATGTGTAATGGACTACAACCTTAAGCTCCCCTTTAAACTGCGCAAGCGTTGGGCGATGGAACAGAAGAAGGCCGACAGCACCTGGCTTCCGGACAGTCAATGGAGGAGGCAAACGGGCAAGATGTCGGCCAATGAAAGAAGAAAGATGAGGAAACAGAGGGAGGCAGCACCGGAGGCAACTGCAGGTGCGGTCTCTACTCCTATTGGGAAGAGAGGGCGCTCGGGCGGTTCTTCGGCGGAAAAACCCCTGCCGAAGAGGCGCCCGACCGCACCTCCTGAGCAAGCAGCGCATGCGACGAGTACCAATCCCTCAACGGAGGAGGGATTGGGAGAAACATTCAGGGAGGTTCTGACGGGACATAAGCTAGTCTTGGTCCCTGCGACTTTCCTGAGAGGCGCCTCTCAGAGGAGGAGGCTATGGAGCTTCGGGGGCGCATTCTCGACGAGGTACTCTCGGCAGAGGGTGTGTGCCTGCAATTCAAGAGGTGTTTCCCGGAAAGGGGGGCTCTCGTCATGCCGTGTGGCAGTGACGAGACCAGGGATTGGCTGCGGGGTCTAGCTCCGGGGCTGGGGATCAGTGGCCCTGGGGGAATAGGGGTGATCTGTGGGGACTACAAAGACCTCATAAGATCTACCAAGGTCTTCCTAAGGGTTGATGGTCCCATGGCCGAGAAGGACTCTGCGACCATTCTCAAGGCCATAAACAAACAGAATGCTGGGATCTCTGTGTCGGACTGGAGGGTTGTTGGAGATGTCCACACGGGAGATTCCAGAACTCTCGTAATTTTAATGGATGAACAATCTTCAGCCACTCTTAAGGGGAGGGGCTGGAAGGTGTTCATTGGTGTGGAGCAGGTCCAGCTGAGGGCGCGGGGTGGGGCGGTTGATCATGGGGATCAAGGTTCTTCAGATCAACCTGCAGCACAATAAGGCTGCCTCGGCTGTATTCTGTAGACGCTTCCTGTCGGAAGATTTCCACGTGGCTCTGATACAGGAACCTTGGATCAGCAAGGGAAAAATATCAGGGCTTTCAATGACAGGGGTGAAAATAGTTAGTGCCCAGGTTGAAAATGCCAGGACATGTATTGTTGTAAGCAACAAGGTGGACAGCATTCCTGTTCTGGAATTTTGTTGCAGGGATCTCGCCACAGTCAGGCTGATGGTGGCTGGTACTGGACGAGCCCTGCTAGTTGCATCATCATATCTACCGTATGATGATGCAGAGTCCACGCCCTCCAGGGAACTGGCTGCCTTGGTGGACCATGTTGGGAGGAGTGGAGCGGAACTGGTGGTGGGATGCGACGCCAACTCGCACAACGAGGCGTGGGGCAGCACCAACACCAATAACAGAGGTAAGTTACTTCTAGAATATATAATGTCCCGTAGTCTAATGATTGCAAATGTGGGAAATGTGCCCACGTTTCGCACGAGGACAAGAAGGGAGGTGCTAGATGTGACCATGATGTCGGAGGGTATGGCTGGTCGGATGCATGGCTGGCATGTGTCTTGAGAGCCTTCCCTCTCTGATCATGCTCACATCTGTTTTAAGATCGGTGAACAGATGCTGGAAAAAGTTCAGTATAGGATCCGAGGAACACAAACTGGGTATCATACAAGGAAAACCTCAGGGCACGGCTGGATTCTGATTCCACTAATGGGAAACGGATTCACAGCGCGGCGCAGCTTGATGAATCTGCTGACGGTCTAACCTCTGCGATTGTCGGCTCCTTCGATCTCAGCTGCCCGGTTATCAACAAAAACAGATCAAAGGTAGCCTGGTGGAGCTCTGAACTGGCCTCTTTGAGGAAGAGGGTCAGGGCTCTATTCAGGAGAGCCAAAACTTGGGGCACTTGGGACACCTACCATGAGGCTCTTGCACTGTACAACCGCAAGGTTCGTACAGCTAAGAGGTTAGCCTGGAAGAAGCTCTGCACCGATATTGACAGTGTGCAGGGCAGTGCAAGGCTGCAAAAGCTATTGGCAAAGAATCCAATCTCGCCGCTTGGTAGTCTCAAGGACGATCAAGGTGTTTACATTACTGAGCCGGAAGGAGTTCTGAAAGTTATGATGGGAACACACTTCCCGGACTGTATTGTTCATGAGGGTGAACAACCACCCGAAAGTGAGGGGAGACATGCGGGTCGCGCCACCCATTTGCAGTGGAGTCTGGCGCACCGTATTGTTACCTTCAGTAGGATTGAGTGGGCTATTAACTCATTCAGTCCTTACAAGGCTCCTGGGGTAGACGGGGTGAGACCGGTTTGCTTGCAGCTGGGATTGGACATTCTCCTTCCACAGCTGTGCAGACTGTTCAGAGCCTCCGTGGCTCTCAGGTACATCCCACTATCCTGGAGAGTGTCCAGAGTGGTGTTCATACCGAAGCAGGGGAGGGCGGGCATGGATCGGCCGAAGTCTTTCAGGCCAATATGCCTGTCCTCCTTCCTTCTCAAAACCATGGAGAAAATGGTTGCCAGGTTTGTTTGGGAGGGAGCTCTTCTGGAGCGACCTTTGCATCCTAACCAGCACGCCTACACTCCAGAAAAGTCATGCGACTCGGCCCTGCATCAGTTGGTATGCAGGATTGAGAAGACGCTGGCGGCAAAAGAGGTAGCCATAGGAGTCTTTTTAGACATTGAAGGTGCCTTTGATAATACAGCCACTCAGGCGATTATCAATGCGGTCTCGGGACGTGGCGTTGATGGTCAGGTGTGTGACTGGATAGGGGCCTTGCTCACGGACAGGGTTGTTGTTTCAACCCTCATGGGAGCAAGTGTTAGTGCGAAGGCTACGAGGGGCTGTCCGCAGGGCGGCGTCCTCTCTCCTCTTCTGTGGAACCTGGTTGTGGATGACCTGCTAAATTCTTTGAATAGCAGCGGTGTCTTTGCACAAGGGTACGCAGATGATATTGTGATTCTTGTGAGTGGCAAGTTCAACACAACAATCACGGAACTGACCAATGCTGCTCTGAACATGGTGAGAAACTGGTGTGATAAGGTTGGCCTCACCGTCAACCCCACCAAGGCTGCCGTGGTTGCCTTTACCAGGAGGCGACAGATGGAGGGCATTGGTCCCTTTCTATTTAAAGGCTCACCCGTTGAGCTGAAGCCAGAGGTCAAGTACCTGGGCGTGATCCGAGATAGGGTTCTAAACTGGGGACCTCATCTAGAAAGGGTCATTGCCAGGGGTAAGTGGTCTCTAATGCAATGCAGACGTGTAGGTGGGGACTGAAGCCGAGGCTCTTGTACTGGCTTTATGTTTCCGTGGTCAGACCTGCAATAATGTACGGAGCTGTCGTATGGTGGCCAAAAACGGAAGTCAAGACGGTGGTATCACGTCTGGCGGTATCCAAAGGATGGCCTGCCTCGCTATCACAGGGGCTTTTCCTAGTGCGCCAGGCGCGGCTCTGGACTGTTGTCTTAATCTCGCCCCCCTGGACATTGTCATTCGAGCTATGGCCAGGAAGAGTGCCTACTGTCTTCAGCAGACGGGACTCTGGTCGGGCTGCAGCAGTGGGCACTGCAGAATTGGCACTCTGATACAGGAGGATGTTTTGCACATGATCTCTGATCAGATGCCACAAAAGTTTTCCTTTGACAAACCCTTTAGGATTATTTTACCCTCAAGGGATGATTGGTCAGAGGGGAAGAAACCTCTTCCACCAGCGGAGCTCGAATGGTACACAGACGGCTCCAAAACAAAAAGCGGCACAGGCGCTGGAATTCTGGGAGTGAGACCATGTAGGGAGCTGGTGGTTCCTATGGGTCCGTATCCGACAGTCTTTCAAGCGGAGGTCGCAGCCATTATGGAATGTGCTCGTGAGAATCTTCGTTTGCGATATAGGGGCAAGACGATTAACATTTTCACGGACAGTCAGGCAGCGCTGATGGCGCTGGATTCTTGCGCAATCAAATCCAAACTGGTTTGGGATTGCTATCAGACCGTTTCCTCCCTTGCCAGAATCAACAATGTAACCGTTTGTTGGGTTCCTGGTCATGAGGGGATTCCTGGGAACGAAAGAGCTGATGCCCTGGCCAACCAGGGCTCAGCAACAATTATGACGGGCCCTCAACCGTTCTGCGGTGTTCCAAGGTGTGAATCCTCTAGGGTTGTCTCGAAATGGATTCGCGCGGAGCATGGGAGAAGGTGGAGGTTGCATCCGGGTTGGAGAGTGAGTAGAATGGTATTACAGTCACCTTCCTCCAAGGTGGCTTCGGACCTTCTCTCATTAAACAGATCAATGTCTTCTAAGGTCATTGGTCTCATTACGGGGCATGGTCACCTGAAGAAGCATCTACACAGAGTTGGCATCCTTCAGGAGGATCCGCTCTGTGGAAGGTGTAATGAGCAGGAGGAGACTGCTGAGCACCTGCTCTTTGATTGCCCTGCAATAGCAAGAGAGCGGTATGCCATCTTTGGTAGCTTGAACAGGGGTGGTAGGTTTTCCCAGGAGGACTTGATAGGTTGTTTTCGGCGGTTTGTTGAACTGCTGAAGTTGTAGACTGGTAGGCCTCATGGTGTTTCCGGGGTGCGCAAAAGGCCCTTGAGGCTTAAGTGCATGGCAGTAGGCCGCCCCAAGGGGGGGGGAAAAAAAGCGCTCTGTGGTGTAATGGCAGCACATTCACCCGGCAAGTGAGAGATCCGGGTTCGACTCCCGGCGGAGCAAGTACTCTATATATATATATATATATATATATATATATATATATATACTTGGTGATATAGCAAAAATGTTAGAGAGGTATTTGCATATTCCAGTCATAAAGTCAGGATGGCTGTGTGGTCTAGGGGCGCTACTTTCGGATGGGGGAATTGGCCTTGGAGTGCGGGTTTGATTCCCACGCCACGATGATTCTCATGATGTTAGGGAATTTTGCGTTCTAGTGTACACTTTTATGAAATGGTCTGTGGTAAAGCTGGTGAGAGGGCTCATCCTAAATAAACATAGTGGGGGTGGAAGTTGGAGGGATCAGTGTATTCTTGTATAACTGTACTTGATCAAAACACCATTTTGAATTTTTGTCTTAACGAAAAAAAAAAAAAAAAAAAAAACTTAAAATTGTGTTATTTTATAGATATATGATCATAACATTAGCTTTTAAGATAATTATGTATTGAATTGTACACTTAAAATTGTTTGAACTTGAAAACAATTTTTTAAGATTAAAATTGAATGCAAATATTAGTATTAATCGCAAATTATACCACAAAATACATTATGCACTGTTATTCTTGAGTAAATAATCTTACATAAATAATTCTGTTTACACTGATTTAAACTACTGTTGTTTTACACAACACAAATTGACAATACCTCAGAAGCAATCTATTTCTAGTAAGCAATGAATTTTATCTCCCTAAAAAATAATATACCTGTACTGTATATAATGTTTTTCAATGAATCTGAGATTTCTTCAGTAAGAGCTACATATAAGACGACCAGAGGCTCGTCAGGCAAGCTGTGGTGGGTGAAGATAAAACACCTCCTGTAAGGACCCACTCTCTGTCTGATATCAGTCCAACTTCGAACTGGGTGCACTGCTTCATAGTCTGATATCTACCAATCATCAAACCTTTTAATGGATTTTTAACTGTTGAAGAATTATATTTTAAATTATTAAACTAGTTTATTTTTGATTTCTGGAAAATTGACAAAACTACCTTGAAAGTTTTACAAAAATATTAATCAGTGTTTATTTAAAAACAATTTATATAGTAAATAGAAAAACAATGTAATATGTGCTAATACATTAATTGGAAAACTAAAATAATGGGTAAAAACCCATTTTAATGTGTATGTTGTTTTAATAAATGCTTATTTTTTATGATCCCATGTTTTGTGTAGTAATTTGTTTTGTCCTGACTGTTGTTTTTATGAATGCACTATTTATCGTTCTAAAAAATTATGTATATTTTATTCAATGATGTTTGTTTAGAGTGTTATAAACCTTTTTTTTAATAGTTTACGAATTTGAATAGTTTTTAATTTGAAATGGATTATAAAATTAATTACAATATTGTAAATCTGATGATATTTAAAATTATACTTAAGTTATATTCTTAGTTTTATCTTGATGATTTCTATACAAATAGTAAACATGTACATAAAATAAAAAAATAATTCTTTATTAAGTAGGTTGTTAAGACATTTTCAATAAAATTGAAAATCTATTTTTTATTCATCATTTACACAATTTTCACACTACGTAGATTTTTATTTGTTTTTGGGCATGAACAATTTTCATACAACTTGCACTTTAGACTTCTAAAACCCACTGATAATGTCATTTCTTCTTAGAAACTGTCCTTTCTCATACTATAATAAAAATTCTAATCATCATCAAGCCATATCATCATAAAGTAACAAAACAGTTAATTAATTCTCATTCATACAATGTCATTCAAAGGTATAAGGACACTAGCAAAATACTAATACACAGACTCTAGCCCCCTGACATTTGCTAATTCTAATGATGTTATGCTTTAGCCCAAATGCATAATACCTAATGGGGATTGTTTTGAAGGTGACAACATTAATGTAAACAGATAAATATATAAGAAATTGAAAATTCCAATCACTTTTGAACATATCTTGTATGATATGGTTCATCAAAAATTCACTCTTTGAAGGAGTTAAAAAATATTTACAAACAGTAGCTTTTCAAAGGTTAGTACAGGTTTAATTGTTCAGCCAAGTGCATCTGTTAACAACATCAACTCTTTGTGTATTTTTGCTGTACAAAATAAAAAAGATTAATGAATAATCAATGTGTAATTTTGGTTTGTTAATCAATCATGTTCAAAACAAGTGTTGTTTACACTAACAGAAACTACATTGTAATCAAATAAGAGTTAAATTTTACATATGAGTAAATACGTGCAGAGTGTAAACCAACTGCCAATCCAGAAACATTTACACCACATAATAGTCACCAAGTAGGATTTGCTATTTCTCTACCTTAATTTCATTATTATTCTAAAAGACATTTATAGTTCAAGATCATTTTTATTCTCTGTAAGGTTAAGAGACAAATACGTATATAATGCGTAGTTTTACAGAACAGATTACATTCTGATTATCCCAGATTAGAAAAAAGTGTATACCTCTGTTGTTTACTGATAATTTGTTGTTTTAAAAATAAAATTCTGTAGCACAAGTGTTTGTATTAAGTGGTTTGAAAATAGTCTACTGAGCAGTACTCAATGGTAGAGTTGCGTATGTTTCTCTTATCAGACAGATGGCGACTACTGTCAATATTGTTAATTTCTTATTCCTTCATTGTGTAATCTGTCGTGTCTTGTGCAAACTTAAAACTCTTGCTAAAAATTTCATTTTTGTAATTTTACTTCTGCTGCTTACTTTTTTGTTACTGATCAATTTTTACTATGTAAAATTTAATTTTAGGTTCCTTTCAAATTTTGTTTGCAGACTTATATTTATTGATCCACATACTCTCTAAAAACATTATAAATGTTTATTAGAAGTATTTGTATTCTACTCTACTCATTTCAAAACCTAATCAAGAATGATAGTGTTTTTTTGAAAACAGGAATTAGTCATCAAAAGAAACAGCATATTATAACATGATAATAGTTTACAATAAGCGTTAAAAGTAAAAAGAATTCTGTAGTTATAGTTTTTTAGTATTATTTTAATGCAGTGATGATCTCGTCAGCTTTGTAGCCCACTGCATATTTTATGTTAATGGTGTGACTACCCTGTGATTTTAACCCAAGACCCTCAGACTTAAACATCAGTTTATGAGGGACGCTAATTAGCTGTTTATAAAATACTTACCAGTGGTATTCAACTGTTGTTAAATGTGGCAATTACATGTTATTGTCAAGGACATTTAGTCAAGCTGCCACATGTTATACTGTTTTTTTTATCATATATGCACACTTGCAAGTCTATTGTGCAAGAGCACTCAGTTCTTACATTGTTGGTGGTATTCGCTACGTGCTGACAAACCTGAGGAAAAACTTGGTACCATTGTATCCTTCTTATTAGTTGATAAAGAACGAGTCGCCTGGAACTATATCTTCATCCAAAACTCACTTTTGACACTATGCCATAACATTTTTGTTTACAAACAATTAATAGCTGTTAAAAGCTTTGTAGGCATTGATTTGTAGAAAAATACTTTAACTTCTGAATGGCTTATTCTGTCACACATTGATAACTTGACCCATAAATAACCATATATCTTTAATAAATCAATTTTTAAAATCATTATAATAGTCAAAATTAATTCTTCTTCATTAACAATTCCAATTAATTATTAAGTTTCTGTTAATTGGATTCTTGATAGTTACAACTTTCCATTATCAACAGTAACTTAACTCTTTAACTAACTTGTAGCTAACGGGACCTTTTGAAGTGAATGTTCCAATCAATTCACCTCTTTAACTTGAGGATTAACTCATTTAGGTAGTAGTTATACAAGTATCTGCAGTCCTGGTAGCGAAAATTAAAATTGTTGCATAAAAAGAAATTAAAATAAAAAACAACTCACTTTTCCTTGTTTTCCCCCCTAATGTAGAATGATATTTTTCTTTTACTTTTGTTTGGACAAATTATCACATTGCTTGCCAACATTGTTGGAAGTGCTAGAAATGCTATCAACTATTAAAGGCCTATCAGTAAAAGAATCTTTAGGATCAGAGTTAACTAGACCTACAGTATACAGTATTCGTACGTCTACAAAAGTCAAATGTACTTCTCTGTCGATCATCCTCATGATCGGAAGGAAGGATAACATCAACAGATGGCCTAGCCGGGAAATATTAGATAACCCCTCAGGGTCTGAGTTGTCTACAAATAAATTAGTGAAATGATTTCTAGATATTGCAGTCTTCAAAGCTTTAATCACTATCACTTTCAATAAACTCACAATCACTGTACAACATTTTATCAACTTTAGAATACGCAAGTTTTCATGCTCTATCATTACACATAATGTAAAAAAAGAGTCAGAGAACACAATGTACAAGATGAGCTATCAGCTGATCAGCAGTGAAACAGAAAAAAATATTCAAAAAATCAGGTTAATCGAAGTATGAAGACAAAATTATTTACTTGGTTATGACATCTAAACAGTTAGTACGAGACATACCAACAATATCTAGTGGAAATACGGTAAACTACGTGAAAAATATAATATCAAATGCCAACCACACAACCGGCATGTGACTCAGCGTTCAGTCCCTGTCAAGCACCACGTAACCAGCGCATGTGTCTACCTCAATGAGTTCAGATGAGGTACCTTAATAAATAAAAATTCAGCAACTGTGCTACTAAGCAAGCCAAAACTTGCCATGGCAACTTGCATGTTGTGACAAGGATTTCTCCCAACTTACACCAATGATTAAAAACATCTATTTACTGCAGTGTTCTGTAACACACTTTGTCATCTGCCAATGTACATGTTTGTGAATGTTATATATTAAAAATTCTGAACTTTATTGTGCAATTAAATTTTAATATATTTGGTGCTGTTCTGTGTGTAGCGTGATGACAGATAATGTATGTATGATGTTTAGTAACCCTCTTGGCCATATGAACTCTAAGTAAACAATTTTTTTCCTCAAGCGAAAGATAACTCAAACATTGTTTACTTGAACTATTCTATAACTTGAATCATTTTGCTGTCCCTTTAGATTTGAGTATTAAGGTTTGACTATACCATAATAATCTTTTATACTGTAATAGTTAAAGTTTTAAACATTTGAAAGCATTATGTTCATTAACAACAAATGCAACAATTTTCAAGTATAATTTTTGTTTACATGTTCTAGTTTTCCCTTTAGATGAAAGAAAGTAAATCCTTGAAATCATTTAAATTATTCAAATGTTGACAACTTCCAAAATTAATTAATTATTTTTTTATATTTATTGGGAATGAGTAACATTATGCCTAGATTGTTGTATGTAAAGAGATTTGTAAGTAACATCTATTAGAAAAACTGGAAACTGTAAAAAATTGGTTAACCTAAAATTGAAATAAAGAATGTGAATTAGAGAACATAACATTGAACACACATATTAAATTTGTTACAATGTTTTGCAAATATAATTAAGTGTTGTTAACAAACCTTTTGTAATAATGAAGCCGGAGATGACCAAGTGACTCGCTGAAGTCTCAAGAACTCACCAGAGAAGAACACACTTAGTCGTTCCTTTAAAGCAGAGTTCATCTGCTGCATAACTGAATAAAGAGGAGATTTGGTGTCTATACTTGAGAGCAGAGCCTAAACACAACACCACAATTAGTTTGAGTTGATACATTGCCTGGTTCTGATATGTGTTATCACCACACAACGATTCTTTACTTTGTTTTAATTATACCGGATGTTTATAGTTGAATATCAGAGTTTTAACATTTTGTAGTATTTATTATATAAAACTTAAAATTATAATTAATACATGAATTTAACCCATTCAAGACATTGGACGAGTAGTTTCCGTCCTTCATTCCACGCGGCCCAACGACTAAAGACGGGCTAAAGCCGCGCCCGTCCGCTAGACACGACATCGACGTAGTTGAATATATTGCCGATAGATCACAGTGGCATTCACATTTGCTGCATATTTTGTTCTCAATATTCTAGTCTATGTTTTTCTTCTTCTTTGTTGCTGAAAATCATCTAATATTGCTTAAAATCATCTTGGCAAAACAGCTTTCTTTCGTTTGTAAACAGTCAAGATGGCGTCTCGCGACCGGGATGATATGTTCGTAAATTCGGATGATTTTGTGGCTTACGTTGTTAATGTTTTAGATGAAAGTGGTGATGAGGAAAGTGACAGTGAACAAGATGACATGATACATGAAAATAATGAAATGTCTGATGGTACAAACGATGACAGCAGTGATAATGAAAGTGACGATAACCCACCGGCTAGGCCTTGTGATTTTGTGTGGAGTGTTGGACCAAATACTGTTAGTACAATGCGTTTTACCGGCAATCATGGAATAAATCCTATCATTTCGAGGCAGTTAAGAGAAAACTGCACTGAATCAGATGTGTTCAATCACTTCTGTGACGAAACCTTTTGGGCTCAGGTAACCCTTTGCTAGGCCTCCCGCTTGTGGAGAATCACCACTGCGCCTTCAAGGAAAGTTTTGGGGGCATTTTATTGAAAAGATACCTCCAACCACCAAAGCCAGGCCCTCAAGAAAATGTAAAGTTTGTGCCTCACAGGGGAAAAGAAGTGAAACAGTGTACCAATGTAAAAAGTGTCCACTTCATCTGGAAACATGTTTTGAGGTGTTTCACACCCAAACCAACCTCTAAAGAAGAATAATAAAAATTTGTAAATAGTGTAATTATATGTATATTTAAAAAACTAACATTTTGTGTTCATACAATAACAAGGAATAACTAAGGTTAATTTATAATATTCATAGCATGTTATACAGTATGTGTTATGCAAAGTGCACCTGTTCTTACACGAAAGCATGGAAATAATCCAGTTCTGTAGTCCAAAAATTATAGTAATTTATTCAGTCATGAATGGGTTAAAGAGCAACTCAAATAGTTATAACTGCAAGCTTACAAGTGTTCAATGTACGCTCCATTTGTCATTCGGTAAACATCAAGTCGATTACCCAGTTCTTTCCAAACTTTGACCAATGTGTCTGGAGTGATTATTGCAACAACTGCTTCAATCCTGTTTCTTAAGTCGGGTGGGTCAGCTGGTAGTGGTGAACTTCGCCAATACCATCTGAGAAACACTACATCATATGATATTCCACTGCACCTTCTGACTGTTTGAAAAGAAGCTAACGTACATGGGGAAGGATCTACACAACCTCCTTCCACTGGAACTGAGAAACAAGAATGGATCTCAAACCCCCACTGCACGGATAGCTAATTGATCGTCCCTTCTATTTCATAGAAGAATTCTCTCAAGAAGCATTTGGCACATAACTTTGTATCTTGACATGTACTTGTAACTATGATGCTAACACTGTTTTCAACGAATAAATTACATTATCTATTGTCAATAGTATTATTGTCATTTAATAGACTTATTTATCACAGATTAGATTAAAATAATCAATGACTATTGTGTCCTAGCATCGGAACACACAATCCAGTGAGCTGATTAAGTAAGAAAAACTTTCATCATTAGATAATCATCCCATAATAGTTGTGGAAAAGTGTATTCATGGTTCCAATTGGTCATCACTGATTGTTTGGGTTGGGGCCAAGAAATGGGAAGTGTCTGACAACTCATGGGCATGTCTAGGCAGCAATTCACAGTATCAAGATCTATCTAAATTAAAGTTATATCAAATAATTTAATTAATGGATTATTTAGTATCACACAAATTAAAATTTATTATAACTCATTAAAAAAAAGTTGGATAAAACATACATAGGCTATTACACCAAGACATGTTGAAAAGAGATCAAAATCAATTATTGGCCCAGAACAAGTGATGACAGTTAAATATGATGGGAGATGGGGAGCCTGCACGAAACTCCCAAATGGCTCCTAATGCTGATTGGTGTATACAGCAGTGAACATGTGAAATAGTTTTACACTTAAAAAAAATATAACTATTTTAAATTTTATATAACTGAGGAGAGGTCTATTAAGTATTTATTTCTTCTACAATGTCTATGAACATCTCGCCTATTTGTAAAGTTATTACAATTTTCTTTTACTTATCGTAACAAACAATAACTATACAAACTTGGTAATGTCTTAATTTGAAATTCTTTAAATAATGGCACACGATTAATGATTAGAAACATTCTTCATGATTCTCAAAGTTTTTTTTTTGCCAAATGAATACTTTATGAGTTTGTGCTGTTCCTCACAGTCACACCATATCTTAAATGAGGCAAGTTTTCAAAACTTCTGTTTGCTACCTATTTTCATTGATATATAATTCTTTGACTTTAAATAAAATATTTAAAGTATGTACATCTATCACTATCTTCAATTTTTTTATACAAACATTTGCAAATTACCAGTATATCACAGCGCAAGTCAACAAGGAATTTGATACCACCATCCATTCGACTTAGGTGTGAGAAGAGCCAGACATACTGAGGTGTGAGCAGCTCACGCAGTTTGTCTTCCGTCTTCAATAACATACCACCAGCACTACTGGGATCCATATCTGCCTGATTGTAACAGACAATAGTTACAATGACAACATATTTGTAAACAGCTGAACAGTAAACATAAAATTATCTACATTTCTATGCAAATTGCCAAAACCATTACCAGTAACTGCTTTAGAGAATAATGACTTTAACACGTTCATGACAATCATGGTTTTAATGAATTTTTAATATGTCATATGTATTTTTAACTATATATGTCGAAAAACCTAACAAATCATTAATTTAGATTCCAAAATGATGTTTAATGCAAATACGAGGTAACGTTAAGGTAACGATCATTAAAGCAGCTCGCCGGCTTTAAAAAAGAGTGAGTGGGGCTCTAGATCCCCATGTCAGTTTGAACCTGTTAAACAATTAATCAGCTGGAAGATTAGGAATTATAAAAGATTCTAATAGTCTTGCTGATGCACCAAAATTGAAAATAATTTACTAAATGACTATATTTATGTAAAATTATTTTATTAATGATTTACATTGTAATCTTTAGTCCACTCGAAAATACAACATTTTTAGGATTAGTAGTAGATAAGAAGCTCAATTGGTCTTTTCACATTGATAAACTATGTTCTAAATAAGTTCTGGTATTTTTGAAATTAAAATGTTATCTCTATCTTGTAATTTAATTACGCTTAACCCTAGAGCTGGTATGAAACGAATTTTCGTCGCCAAAGGCCCGTCCGATTTGGCAACGACGAATATTCGTCGCCAAAGTAGACATGTACAGTTATTGAAATTTTAGGCAATTAAGGTCATATAAATGATTTTTATTTGATATATTCTGGAAGAGCAATAACTATAGTACCGATTTACTGTTTTTACTTTCTATTATTGTCTTCTTTGTTTACCGTAAAACATTGTTTGTTTGGACAGCTGACATGAACGTAGTACGGGTCAACCACATTGTTGTGAAACTGTAAACAAGTGCCGGGTTTTGTGTTTGAGGTACGAATCCAATAGTATTTGGTGTTGTTATTATTGTTTTTTTAGCTTTCTTAGGTTATATTTTTAGTTGTTCAGTATGGGTGAAAACTGTAAAGACCGATCAAATGATCTTAGAGAGCTCGCAAGGCGGGATCTAGTGACGCTGAGTGAAAAATGAAACTTTGTATAATATATTGTACATATGTAAATAAGGTAAGATTAAAATTTATTATTTTATTTTATTTTTGTTTTAACTGTCATACTTATATAAGTATAAATGCAGTCAAGAGATTATGTTTACCCCCGAACAATAATATTTATTTAGAAATGTACGCATTTTTGAAAATAAGTAAATATGAGTGCTTTTTCATACAAAGCCCTGTAACACATACGTTTTGAGGTAAAAGTTACAATAATTATATATTTTTGGAATCAGGACAAAATTTCGAATAAGTTATACATTTACGGTTTTGATGTAAAGCTTATTGCTAAGCAGTTACACAACGGAATATTTACAAAAAAAAACCAAAAAACATTTTTCTTACATTTTGTAAAAAAATTAAAAATATGTTTCCATGGAAACAATAAGATATTGTTATTATAATGCTCTCCATATAGTTGTGAATACATTGATATATAATAGTTTATATTTGGACTAACAGTTATGAAATGTGATACATTATAAGAAACTTCTGCGAGGCTGTTAAAATAGAGCCGCCAGTACAGAGTGACACCATTGCCAGTTCTAGGGTTAAATCTATTTTGCTTTGATCCACTCACACATCTCATATGGAGTGGAAGTGTATGGGTCAAAATCTCTCTGTAATATGAACAGAATTTTATACCTTCAAAAAAAGCAGTAAGAATTATGTTAAATCTTAATCATGATGCATATTGTAAAAATCACTTCACTGAAATGGGAATTATGACGGTTTACAGTCTCTACATATATAACACCGTTGGATATGAAAAATATTATTGACACATTACCTAACAATTTTGACAAACATAGCTATTACACAAAAAATAATACAATTTACAAATAATTGAAACCTAAGAAGTTTTTAAATAAAAGCGAACTTATATAGTAATACAGTTTTTTAACTACCTTCCAATATCAATAAAAAATGAAATAGATTTGACTAAATTTGTAAAATCTTTAAAAGCATTTCTTGTTGAGACTGCCTTGAACAATTTTAATGAATACTGGTCAAAATAAAACTCTTAATTATGTACTTTCTTTTTCTTTCTGGTTTTAAGCAAAAATTAAACCATTCATGTATACAGTTGTATATTTGACGAATAAGGAATTTTTTAATTGAATTGAATTTAAATTGAACATGACTAAACACAGAGATGTGCTTTGTTGATAGACAACAAATTATAAGATCTACTAGTAAATAATCCATAAATGATTCTTTTTAGAACATCCATAAATGATTCTTTTTAGAACATCCATAAATGATTCTTTTTAGAACATCCATAAATGTAGAAACTCAATCAAAGTATATAATCCTTTTTTTATAAGTCTTTTAAAGTAAGTTTATGCGTATTTCAGAATGTGAGAACAAATATTCTTTAAGGAAAGTTAATGTTCAAGTATGTGACATGTTCCAGCAACACTGAACACTCTTGGTCATGTTGAAACTTCCATTAAGAATTTGTTGAACACATTTATTGACTACCTACAAACCCTAGACATTGTTGTAATGGCCAAACGGTGGTCTTTACAATTAATTTTGATAATCTTTTTCAGTTTTGAAAGTGATATGCCACAGAGTGAGTCATAAACTTTGTCAATCCTTTGTACAGAATAATATCACCATTATGTTACAATATTAATGAATTTAAGATTTCCCAGTACAATTACATATTCTAGAATACTATTCTTTCAAAAGGTTAGCATCTTTCTGACAGTGGGCCAGAACTATCAATGGACTGAGTGAACGAGTAGATAGATTTCAGATTTAAGGTGGGGAGGAGAAAATTAGAAATGTCTATTATTTAGATACATAAATACAATTAGTCTGAAATAGACAGTCATTGATAGTTCGTTCTGACCCATTGTCAGAAAGAATGCCACTAGTTGTAATATTCTAATATTACAAATTTCTGAAAAAATAAAAACATAATAAGTACTTGAATGAGAAAAATAAGTATTAATCCTCATGCAGGGAAGAAAAACTAGGTATGTGAAATATATTATAAGTTCAGGATAAAATGAAACAAAAAAGTTTAGTTTTTACTTGATATTATTATTAAAGTCTGCTAATTATTATCACTAACATGAAAAACCAACTTTTTTACAAGTTTTATGACAGTATTTTATATTTGTAAAACACTAGCTATGGAAATTGTGTTTGCGAATATATTGACAGCTTGTGAAATGAGCTATAGCTAAAGTAAATATTATTAATGAATTACAAAATTTTTGCTATGTGTACAAAAACTGTAGTAAAAGGATAATGGGATTTCGAACATTTTCAATCGCTATATGTTAAAAAATGTATAACATCAATGTTATACAGTTGTTACAAAACTGTAGTAGGTATACTAATTACGTATGAATAAAAGAAAATACTTTGAAAAAGATACAAAATTAATTAAGCTATTCATTATAGTTTTACAACATGTGGGTATGTTTTTAGCTATATCCTTAAAAATATGTTTTATTGTTTATCATGCAAAGGTGTATAACAGTGACCTCTCTCAGCTGTAAGTACAGAATAAACAAGTAGTCACCTCAACGTAGTGTCATGACTACCTCATCAAAACATATGACTAACTGACTGATTTGTGTCATAAAGTATATATACGAGGGGGTACCCAAAAGTAACCGGAATTGTATTGCTGGCAGCCGGCAGCGTGTAGTACACATTCCTGCTGCTAGGCGTGTGTCGCGCAACCCATTGCGAGCTCAGTGACCCCAGTTCCGTTGTCCTAGTGCATTCTGTTCGTTCGTAGTGACTGTTTTCGCTAACCCTGTTTTGTCATGGCAAGTTTAAGTGAACAACGTGCAGCTGTGAAATTTTGTTTTTTACTTGGAAAAAATGCTGCAGAAACTATTTTAATGTTGAATACAGCTTACAAAGATGATGCTATGGGGAAAACTCAGGTCTACGAGTGGTTCGCTCGATTTAAAAATGGCGACATGTCGATTGAAGACAAACCTCGTTCTGGACGTCCATCAACCTCTCGAACGGACGAAAATGTTGAGAAAATTCGTGAACTTGTGCTCACCGACCGTCGACAGACAATTGAGGAACTATCAGAGAGTAGTGGGTTAACTTGGAGCTCGGTTCAGCGAATTTTAACAGGAGATTTAGGACTGAAAAGGGTTGCTGCCAAATTTGTTCCTCGACTTCTGACTGACCATCAAAAGGCACATCGAGTTGAAACTTGCCGCCTTCTGAAAGAACATCTCGAAAATGATCCCGATTTTCTGGAAAAGGTAATTACTAGTGATGAGTCATGGTGCTATGGTTATGACCCAGAAACGAAGCAACAGTCAAGCCAATGGAAGTCGCCATCTTCACCTCGTCCAAAAAAATGTCGGCAAGTCCAATCAAACATCAAAACCATGTTGATTTGCTTTTTTGATGCTAAAGGCATTGTTCATTCTGAGTTTGTTCCTCCAGGTCAGACTGTCAACCAAACATTTTATTTGGAGATTTTAAGAAGATTGCGCAACAGTGTTCGCCAGAAAAGACCCGATTAGTGGCAGACTGGAGACTGGTTCTTCCACCACGACAACGCACCGGCACACACAGCCATCTCAGTTAGGCAGTTTTTAGCCAAAAACGGCATGGTTCCGCTGCCCCACGCACCTTACTCGCCTGACCTCGCTCCATGCGACTTTTTTTTATTTCCACACATGAAAAGAGGCTTGAAAGGTCAACGATTTGACAGCGTTGAAGAGGTTAAGAAAAAAACCAAGCTCGAGCTTGCAGCCATTTCTAAAGATGACTACAAAAAATGTTTTGATCAATGGAAATACCGTTGGGACAAGTGTATTAGTTGTAATGGAGATTATTTTGAAGGAGATAAGGTCGCATTGTAAAAATTTGATATTATATAATATAATTCCGGTTTTTTTTGGGTACCCCCTCGTATACACGGCTGAAATAATTTTATAACAACTAAATTTGGTTCATGAGTTTTATTAGATATTATTGTCCAATAATAGTTAGTTGCTTGTTAGTTTCCACGTGAATAGCCCTTTCTTTATTCGGTGCTTACTAAAGAAATTTTGTTTGCTGATAAATTAGTCCAATGCTTGGAAAGAGTAAACAAATATTTTGGGAATCAGTTCCCATAACATTTTCCATCCTTATTGTTCTAACTCCAATTGTGCGGACTCAACTATGAGTAAATCTTGGTCTTGTAAAAAGGAACATGAAATAAATTATAAAATACAAATACACTAAAAAGAAAAACAACCAAAACTGTTTTCAAAAAAGCTTGTAACTTGTGTTTCATTAAAAATAAAAGTTGAATTCACGCCTTTTGCTTGTGGTACTTTTTAAAGTATCAATTAAGATTGCCTGATAAGAAAGAGACTTTCGCAGGAATTGACATAGATAAGTTAGGAACAGATTAGACCGTCACATGCTTAAGCCTCAACTAACTTATGCTATCAGCAACACAATATAAGACTCATGACTGTGTTGTTTGCTCTACTGTGTAAACATCTTTACTGAATGTTCTAAAATAATAATTGTATGAACATTTTAAATATAGACAGTGAAAGTAACTTCTAAGAATACTAATAATTCTTTGAATTATACATGTACTTTATTAACTAACGTATGTTAACTATAACATATGATATATATTAAACTAAAAATCACTTACAAGTTGTTTAGACAAATTAGCCACAATTCCATGATTGACTGAATAGTCAGTTGCCATTATCTTCAGAAAATCATCTTTTTCATCTTTTTTAAGATTAATGTATAGAAACATCAAAGAACGCAGTCTATTCTGTAACAAAAATATACACAAATTAATCCTTGTTTCTGTCAGCTCTTATTAAAGGTGGATTAAACTCTGAAGAAGTTACTAGAAAGGATCTTGTTTTATAGCAGTGAGTTAGTCTGCTTTCAAGAACAGATAATGTTTAATGAATTTAAAACTCAACAATGGGTTTCAACATTAAAAAAAAGAAAATAATCCTACTAATAACTACTAATAATAAATTAATTATTGCTGTAGGGTTTCTGGCTGTAACCCAACCGGATTGGAATGAACACAATCATATCACTTGCATAAAAGTTTCAAGAGTCCTTTGTCTTTTACTCTGTAAAATAAAAAAAAATAAGCTTCCTAAAGATTTCTTAACAATAGAATGCAATGGACTATTTTACTGCCATTTTTCTTATGGCCAATTTAGTGATACCCAACTTTAGTTTCTCCTTTGGCTATTAAAATTTTGACCTCAAAAAACTGTAGAGAATATGGGCCTACATTACACTTAACTCAGCTTAATTAAGTGATCTTTAAAAAAGGATCATTTTTGGTAATTCCACATATCAGTAGATATATATGATATCACTTTTAGGAGCCGCCAGTAAATGAAAGTAAATTACTGTTGAAAGGACCATAAGTAATCCAATAAAATAATCTCTTTACCAGACTTTTAAACAGATCAAAAAATCAAAGTCAAAACTGTTCAAAAGACCATAAACAATCCAGAAAAACATAACAATTAAAAATTACTGAAAAATCTGTCATTACTAAAAAAGTGCAGAACATTCAGGTGAAATCAATAAAAAATCTTCAACAGTCAATAATGACATTTTTAACAAGAAAAGCACACAAATCTCTCAAAATCAATGATGAATCAAATACAAATATTGTCTAATCTGCTTCCAAAAATCTATTACAAATGTTGTCTAATCTGCTTCCAAAATTCTATTACAAATATTGTATAATCTGTTTCCAAAAATCTATTACAAATGTTGTATAATCTGCTTCCAAGTAGATTTGACAACCTGTTTTATAGATTGTACATTATTTTCAAGCAGAATTGACAACCCGGCAATACATTTTACATCATTTCCAAGTACATTAGGGAACTCAGCAATAGATTTTATATTCATTCATAACAGGTATCATTGTAATAGATTTTTGGAAGCAGATTAGACAACATTTGTAAAAGATTTTTACAGAATCTGGCAAACACTCCACTCAGGAGCTTGAGGACTTAGCCCCCTGCGAGCCGAAGGCAAGTGCTTTATATCTTAGAAAAACTTAGAACTGTAAAGCCATACAAGAATTATTATTTTTTAACACATTTGGCAGAACGATACTAAATGCATTTATGTTATATAAATTAAACACAGACAAATGCTATAGTATAATAAGGGGCCACCGCCACAGTCAAATCATGATTATCGATTTTAAATATCAATACTATCCAATATACCAACGACCTATAGACATTCATAATTAATAATTACAAACTGTTTTTGTTTCATTATGTACTAAGTAGGCTAGTGACGTCATTGCTGGCTGTTGTTATTTTGTTTATGTAGTGAGTAGCTTGGTGTCAACGAGAAGAACAATGGTGATGAATACGCAGATGTTGGCCCAAAATGTATATTTAAACATTGAGAGCTACAATTTAATAGCTACAAATATTTAATTGAAGGGTAAATTCAAATTCAAAATTCAAATTCAAAACATCCTTTATTCATTAATAATGTACATATGATACATTGAATAGTGTCAGAAGTTTTTATAATTAAAATACAATTATTAAATGGTCAAAAAACAAATTACAATATGGACCATCATTGGTAGTAAAAAAGACTATTATTGCTTAAAATGCTCAGATTGATGTGTTAATTACAAAAAATGTCTTTAAAGTTAAAAATAAAATCTAAATTAGTTGTCCCTGTTACAACATGCTAACAATAATGCAACAAAAAAACAAGTACTATTGTAGCATTTAAAGAAATAAATTATTCTAGAACTAAAAAAAGAAGATTTACACTAAGAATACATAAAGAACAAACTAAATATGTGATCAATCAAAGTATTTACAGTAAAAATCTATTCTAAAATTTACACTTTATAAACTAATACAACTGATAATAATTTAAAATAGAATTATTAAGTGAATTCTCATTCTAAATCTGCTTCCCAAAATTCTTCCAAGGAGTAGGGAGCTAATTTAATCAAAGACTCCTTTAATTTTTTCCTAAATTTCTCATTATTTTGCTCCAGTAAAAAACTTCTGGGAAGGTGATATGTCTAGGTTTTGTCCCTATGAACGTGGTTTTTTTTTGTAGAACTCTAAATTATGCCGTTCCACTTGCCTGTGTACTCGAGTATCATGATCATGTCTACTGGGAATTTGAGAGGGATTTGCAAATTTTTTTTGTATAGCTAACAGTTTCCAATATATACAGTCCAATGACTGTTGGTATCGCTGTTTCTACAAAAAGATGCTTGACTGATTCATCTCTTTTTAAGTTTATATATTATCCTAATTGCCCTTTTTTGTTGAAGAAGTAACCTGTCTAGATTACTCTTTGTTGTAGAAACCATACACACTTATACCGTAAGCCAAGTGTGAATGAACCATAGCATAATAATATATTGTTTTTAAAGTGTTTAAGTTGCATATTTTAGACATTTGTCTTAATGCATATAACCCAGAAGAGGTTTTGTTTATTACATGGTCTATGTGTTTTATCCCAACTAAGGTTTTGGTCAATTTTGAGGCCCTAAAAAATGTGGTATGCTCTACTTGTTTTAGTGGCATTTCACTTAATAAAATAGTTGGCTCTATATTACTTCGATTTTGCTTAGTACAGAATGAGATGAAGTTTGTTTTATTTGAGTTTATTAAAAGATTTTTGCTGTCAAAAAATTCTTTGACTATTGAGAGTGAAATAAAAGATGATTCCTCTAATCTTTCCTTTGATTTTCCCGACACTGTTACATTAGAATCGTCTGCATACAAGCAAATAGTACTGTTCTTAGGATCAATCGTGGTAAGCCTCGTATGTAGCACAAAAAATAATAATGGGCCCCAGAATAGATCCCTGAGGGACACCATGTGGGATAATTAACTTTTCTGAGCTAAATTTTCTGATGTAAACATATTGATCATGTATATTGGACACTGCATTTTCAATTTCAACGTATTGTTGTCGATTTTTCAAGTAATGACTCAAACCAATTTAAACTCTTTAATTACCATGAATACCTAATGTTGATAAGGTTTTTAACAATTCTTCTTCGTGTGACACGCTGTCAAAAAGCCCTACTAAGATCTAGAAAGATTCCTACAATTTTCTCACCTTTATCTACTGAGTCTATTATAGAATTAATAAATTCAATCCCAGCTGTTATTGTAGATTTCCCTGCCTGAAAACCCATGTTGCTCTTTGTCAAATAATTCACACTCAACCAAATAAACTAACTAGTTGAGTATAAAACCACCCTTTCATACACTTTAGAGAATACTGGAAGCAGTGAAAATCGGGCGGTAGCATGAGGGATCATTAACTTCACCCTTTTTAAAGATTGGGATTACTTTTTTGCTATCTTCAATTTATCAGGAAAATTACCAGAGATTAAAGATGAGTTTATTAAATGAGTTAAAAGGTTTTATTATTGTAGGCAAAATTTGTTTAATAATATTGATTGAAATATCATCATGACCTGTTGATAGTTTATTTTCAAAAGAATTTATTAATTTTACTAGTTCTTTTTCACTTACTGAGCTAAACTTGAATCTGTTTTTTTACAGGAATCATAAAAATTACACTTTTTTATTATCCTTATCGATTTTAGGTAGTACTAAATGATCAACTACTGAAACAAAAAAAATTATTAAACGTATTACTTATTTCGATAGGATCAGCTATTGTTTTACCATTATAGTCAATTTTTAATGTTTGAATTTTGATTTGATTGTTTTTTTACTTGTAATTTTATTAAGTCCCATACAATTTTAGCGCTATTTTCAAAATTTTTAATTTTACTGGTCAAAGAATTTTTTTTTTGTCCCTCTCTATGCATGATTTTAAATCCTTTTTTCTGGTGGTTTAATAACTATCTTTAATTTTTTCATCTTTATTTTTGTCTAAAACCTTTTTTCTAACTGAAAGATGTTTATCCTTTTTTAATCTTTCTCTCATCTGTCATCCATTGGTTTGTATCACCTTCCCTCAACGAAGTAATAATTTTGGGAAAACAGTTGTTAAAATGGTAAAAAAAAAGGTGTCAGAAAATTGATTATACTTAGAATCCACTGGTGCCTGATAAACATTCAACCAAGAAGACTCTCCATACAGATTATTCAAGAAAAGGTCCATATTATTCTGTGTAAATTTCCTACAGTATTTTCTTTAAGATTTTCCTACAATTGTTTACTAAACCAAATATTTCAAAGAGTTGAGCATCATGGTCTGAGATATGTGTTATTAGCCCTGTTACCTTACATTCTTTATCTTTAATGTTACTTTACAATATTGTCAAATAGCACTCTCTGCCCCATATATACTCGAGTTGGAAAGTTAACTCTGTAGGTTAAGTTATATAATTTCAAAATACTAATAAATTTGTAATATAGTCTATCCCTTTTTAAAATATTAATGTTATAATCTCCTACTAAAATTATATGTTTGTAACTTATGGGTTAAGATACTACACATTGCTTCAAATTTAGGCAGAAATCCGTCAACAAGGTTTTGTAAGGGTGATCTATAGATACATCCTAAAACAAATGTAAAATTAGGCAAAAGAAATTTCAGACAGACAGCACTCAAATTCTTTTTCGATTAATAATGATTGAACAGAAGGCATTAAAACTCTTTTGCATTTAATATTTTTATGTACTAAAAATCATTACTCCTCCGCCCCTGAAAAGGAAGATCTTGTAAAATAGGAGTTTAACTGGTATTCAGGAATATGTAATAAAGAAAAGCTCCGGTTCAGACATTTTATGCTCTGACAGAGCTGACGTCAGGTTTTTATTTCAATCAAATTTAGTTTTAAAATTTCAATTTTTGAACTTAGGTGTTGGACATTTTGGTGGAATATGGAGCATTTAATTTGAGGGGCTATCTGAAATATTTTCCAAGTCTGTTACAATGGTGGAAACAGGCTTAGATCCCTTAAAAAAAGCAGTGTCCTGTTGATTGGTTGAAGTTTGCTCTTCAGAATGTGGGTGAGATGTGGGTTCAGAGTCTAAGGAGTCATCGATTAGGGCTGGTGAGGCAGGGATTTAAAGTTCGGTCTTGATCACTGACAGGTGAAGTGTTCTGAAGGTGTTGAACAAGGAAGATGTTTTTAAGATGCCTAACAAAAGAGTGATGTGATAGTCCATTTCCACAGAGTCCTTTTTAGAATATTGAGGGTAGGTCACTATTTTTATGGTTGCACCAGTAGCATGTTGAAATTTAGTTAAGTTTGATATAAAACTGTGATTTGGAGAAAAATCAGATCCCCTGACACACCCAATGGCAGAGCAAACAAGCTTTTTTAGACCTCTTCTTTTAAAATCTTCCGTCAGCTGTTCAAATGCCAGATCATAGTCCAAAGTAGTTGGTTTATCATTGTATTTTAACTTTGTAATCAAGCTGTATACACTGGCGCCGCCCAATGCTTTTTGATAAGCTAAGTGATTGCTTATTACATCCGTACGTTTTGGCCTACCAAATTCTTCCCTGAAGGCTACCGCCACACACCAGCAGTCATATTTCTGTCACTTTCAAGATCTGCTGATATACTGTGAGCGAAAGCAATGGAATCATCATTATGGAACTCTTTAAAAACCGTAGTCATTTTTATTTCATCCACTGATATAGGCTGTTCCTCAGTTTCTTTGATGAAACTTTGAAATACCTTTCAGCTTTCCTGTGGAAGGGGTTGTAAAACCTTTTAAATTGACGATTCTTATCACAGGTATCAAATGTTAAGTTGAGTTTGTTATTTTGTTGGGAAGTGGAATCTAATGTTAAGTTCAAATCTGGTTGGGTGGTTGAAATTTTATCACAAGTCTTCTTTGTTATTGTAGAGCTGAGTGCTATTGATGCATGAAAGGGCTATTGCTATACAAAGGACATCTTTGCCTTGTTTGTTTAGGTGTAACCATGTTTTGTGTAATGTTCACGTGTCAGTAGGTTGTTGATGGGAATAAAAGAAATCTTCTGACTTTCAGCAATTTTGTATATTTTTTTTTTTGTTTTCATTTTGTATTTTTCTGATTTATTTGAGGCTGATCGTAGCGATGAGGTATAGTTGTTAGAACCACATTTGTTTCACTAGTTTTTTTAAGCAATGAGATTAAGAGCTGCTCAATCTTTTTTTCTTCGTTATCTATACTGTTAGTGCCACCTACTATCACAATCACTCATTTTTTACTGTAATTTTGATGGGAAATTGTGTCTTCAATATTCTTGTAAACATGTGATAGAGGTGCTCCAGGATACACATTTCCACTAACTAGAGCTTCCCTGTGACTAAACATCTTTTCTAGCAGTGGAACACAATTTTTTGCGTGGCTGTCACCAAAAACAGTAATTCTAGATCTTGGTTCTTTGACTGGTCCAGCCTGCACTTCCTCATGGTTTGTTGTATCAAAATTCTTTTTGCTGATTTTTTTTCTGTTTGAAGCGTTACTTTCACTTTTTTCTTTCGTACGTGAAGCTTTTCTCTTTACTTCAATTCCTTCATTCAAATGTGAATTTTGTTTTACTTCTGTGATACAATTCTTCATCTCATTTTCCTCAGGAGCAACTAGCAGGGAAAGCAATTCATCATTCATTTTATATCTATTGTTCAAAGGCTAACATTGCTCTCTTCTGTATTATTTCCTTATTTGTAATTTTTTTGTACACTAAAGAACTTAAATTTAGCTCCTTCTTTGCTAAATAGCCAGCTACTAACTGTTCAATTGCCAACAGCATAAAAATCCCACAGTCAATTGCATTGTTTTGTTGAGGACCTTTGACCTTTTCAACTGCTAGATTTTCACTACTTCCTGTTATATACTTCAATATTTTTGAAGCTACAATTTCCGCATCAGCTTGATTTTTGTTATTCATTGAATCATAATGGAAGAATGTTTTCCTTAGTTTATTGTAAATTAGCAAACTCCAATGTGATCCTCCTCCAGCTAACATTTGTCTGCTATCATTTATGGGCATGAATAGGAAATTATACCTTTTAATATTAAAAGGATCTAGGTACTCTTTATATTCATCAACTTGTTTGACTGCTTGTATAATAAGGGGATTTAGGACAGTAGTTTGCTCATTTCTTAGTATTTCCTCGTTAATAAGGCTTATATACTTGTTAATAGTTTCATCACAGATCCAATTGGGCCCAAGAAGTTCACTGGCCGTAACTAAGTCTCTAAGGTTAGTATCAGTTTGACATTCTTTATCTGTCCCAGAGGTGCAAAGTGTTTGAATGTCAACATCAACAGTGGATTTTTCCTTAATTTTTTCCAAGGGAGTTGTGTTAGGTTTTAAACTTGGGGAAGCATTTTTTAATGCAGCTATCGGCGATCTGTGGTTGTTGAAATTTTCCTTTAAAGCTTTTTTTCTTGTCATAATTACATTTGCCGTTTTTTTTACTGTCGGACTTTCTTTAGTTACGTTTTTCCTCTCAGAGTCACCCATTGCATTAAAAATAATAGGTTTAAAAATTAATCTTAATAATTCTTGTGCACTATAAGTTATTGTTTAAGAACATTAAACACAATATAGACATACAGTATAATACACTTGTTATCATTGATGCATACAGTCCTAAAATGTTTTAAATATATATTTATATATGTTCTAGCAATTCCAAACTGTTTTCAAATATATTTAATTTTTAACTGATAAAATTTCAAAAATATGAGAAAAAAACAGCTTGGCAAAAATCAGTCTAAAACTGATTGAGTTTTAATTTTAAAAAGTTCCACTGTAAAAACTTATCAAGACAAGACTGTAACTTTTCAACAAGAGCTGTCTGTATTGTTTATCAACAAAGTAGCAGAAGACAGCCGTCAAGCACAGATGGTCTGCCAATTAGTGGCGACCTTGACCTGATAAGACCTGTTCTACATGAACTATCTAGGCCTACCTGACCCGAAAACCTCAGCTTAATTGTGTCAAGTTAAGTGGTCAAGAATGCATTGCACTGTTACAACTGATTGATATTGACGAGCTCCTATATATTCAAAAGTTAAATTAACGCACTCTCCTCACTATTTCACAGTAAGTAACTATTAAAACTTAAACTTGTTGAGCACAAAATTACAGTTTAATCAAACTGTCAGCCATCTTGTCTGACAAAAAAAAAGTCAGAAAGAAAAAAAAAGGTAGAAGAAAGAAATCCTTAAAAAATAGCCTAGAAGTGCTGATCATTTTGCACAATATATGTATAAAAGAGAAGTACGGTAATCATTATTGGTGGTGATCCATTCGAGCATTTTTTAAATACTGTCGCACATGTCTACCTTCTAGAGTGAAGTACTATGCGACTCAAGAGTAGACTAATAAGTTTAGTTATTTTGTTCAGTTTGAAATAAGTACATTTCTATCACATATAAAATTATAGATTCTCTATAATACAATTTTAAAAACCTAAAACTTAATTTAGTTCAACATTATCATTCCAAATTTCTTAAAAGTAAAATCGTCTATGGAAATACAAGGGTTATTCCAAAAGCAAGGTCCGATTTGTCCTAACTACTTGAATTTGGCACTAAGGACAACACACACATGCGTGCCGACTCCTGGCTTGCCTGGCGCGTCAAGCACTGCCATCAGTGTTGTTATTGTTGCTGTATTTAGTGTCAGTTTTCAATGTTTAAGACAATTGATTAGCCTGCCGATTGTGAAGTAAGGGCAGTGATATGGTTTTTTGTCTGCAAGAAACATTTCAGCAGCGTCCAAGGTTTGGTTGTCTATCAGTTGCGTCTTTAGTGGAGTGTTTATTAATTTAAACGTGTTTGTTTTTAAGAACTTGGCCTGACTGTTTGCGCTTACCATGTCAGACTCAGATTAAGAAGACGTTGTTAACTACTGTCAATACTGAAGACGGTGAAGGGTGCAGAGATAGCATTGGGTTCACCCTTATTTAAGCAACAATGTGAAATCTAGGCTATTTGTAGCAGCTATAGAGCTGTGTCAGTCGGATAGGAAGTTTAAATCTTTTTACTGAATGACAAAAGACTCTTTTCTGGAACTTACAAGACTGGTTGGTCCTTCCTTGGAGAAGCTGGACACAACCATGAGTGAATGTGTTCCAGCACAGGAAAGATTAATGATCACTCTGAGATGAGTTTAACAAGTAAACTTTATTGTTATTTTATAATTACATTAACATATATATATATGTAATAAGACGATCAATAGATTGTAACCATATAAATTGAGTAAACATATGAGTGTTGTGAAGGCTATCAGAAAAGGTTGTAAAAATCTTTTGCATTTCACTACATTGAACATGTGAGAAATGTTCATTTGTGACTCTCTTGAGTGAGAAATCGTTGGAGATGTGAGTATTGACCGTGTTGGTCCTGATGATCGTGGTTGTTGATGGTGTTTCAAGAGTCGTTTGAAAAGCGTTATTTGTGAATCTCTCAATTCTTCCAATTCTGGTATCAAGCTGAGCAGGAACATTTTAATCCCCTGTTGTCTATCAATGCTGATTGCTGATATCTGCTTTGGCGTTTGATAGTAATTTAGCCTCTTTGGCTCTGAAGTATTCAGCTACTGTTTGTAGCTGTACAGAACTTCATACTTTTCCACTGCTCAACAAGCTTAATGTTGAGTTCTTGATCACTCATTTTGAAATAAGACACTATGCGGCTATCAAAACACCATGTGATCTTGTGCAAATGAAACCGCGGGCCCACGGTTGCATGTGTCAGATTTCAGACTGGTTTTAGATTGTCAAAAACCGGTCGCGTCGTGTGCGCCTCCACACTTCAATACATTGTCGAGGTCACCAAATAGATGCGCGTAAACTGGTTTGCAACTGTGGTTGCAGAACAGTTGCTCCATTTGCGCTGGGCCTTCTGCTCTTGCTTTTTTGAGCGATATTATACGGAAGATTATAGTCTTTTAGACCATATTGTCACGGGGTATGAGAATGGGTTTCTCACATAACCCCCATGGGTTATAAGCGGGATCCCCCAGGACTCTGTCCTGGGTCCCTTCTTATTCACGGTCTTCATTAATGATCTTCCCAAATTTGTGCCTAATAAAAGTGTACTCTATGCTGACGACAGTACCTTGATGTGCTCTAACTTGCTCTCTGAAATTAACTCGGCTATGATTGGCTACATGAAGGTAAGGTCTGACCTCTGGTTTTACGTTAATGGCTTAAAAATTAACGAAGATAAGACTGAACATATTACTTTTAGTTTAAGAAATAACTCTGTACATAAATCTGTGAAGCTACTTGGAATCAACCTGGACACTAAGCTTACCTGGAAAAATCACACAGATATTCTTTGTACCCGTTTATCCAGAGTAATTTTTCTGTTAAAAAACTCAAAACTTGTACTAGCTTCACCTTGCTATTAAAAGCTTACTTTGCACTTTTCCACTCATACCTTTTGTATGGAACTCTCCTCTGGGGTAATTCAACTGGTGTTAAGGAGGTTTTTCTATGCTAAAAGAGAGCTTTACGCACAATTTTCAATATAGCCTTTAGTGACTCATGTAAACCTTTTTTAAAGAACATAATATTATTACTGTACCTTGTATGTTTATATTTCAAAGTTTAATGTTTGTTAAAGAAAACCTTGAAACACTTAGTCTTAGGAACTCTAATCATGATTATTCCACCAGATATCGAGACCTTGTTGACTTAGAATACTGTACGCTAGGCTAACTAAGACCCAGCAAACATACTTTTATGTTGGTATAAAATTATTTAATAAGCTACCTTTAACGGCCAAAGATGTTGTTTCTTGCACAAAATTTAAAAATGCTTTGCTCAAATGGTTAAAACAAAAAGCTTTTTATACAGTAGACGGAATGCTTTCTTGTAATGTAGATAATTTATTCTTTTAGTTTTTATGCTTTGTGACTTGTACTATTTACCAAAAGTATGTAGTATGTATTATTTTATTCTTTAATGTTGGTGTTATACTGTGTATATGTATAAACCATCTGATGACATTGTCAATGCAGTTATTGTGGGTCGACAATAAAGATTCTTGATTCCCCCGAGTCTGAACGTCAGTCAATAGAATGACATCATCGCCAGTCAAGGTCAAGGCAAAGCAAACAATCTCAACACGCAAGGTTATGGCGCCTGTGTTTTGGGATGGACAAGGAGTATTTTTATTCAACTTTATGGAAAGAGGGACAACGATCAATAAAGCCGGCTACTGCGATACCCTGACTAAACTTCAACGCACAATCCAGAATAAGCTACTTAATCTTTTGTCATCTGGAGTTGTTGTTGCAAGACAATGCCATGTTATTTGGTCTGACATTTTGCTTTCATTATTTTTAGATGGTTGTAAAAATATTGACGATTGGATATTATTCGATAATCATTATCTGATTATGGCAGTGGCCGCTTATTACACTACAGCCATCTCAAGAATGTAATTCCAATTTCTGTAATTGAAGAACTGGCTAATGAGTGGTTTACAGCAAAGAACAATTATAGAAATGATGGTGATCGTGGTGATGGCCCTTCTACTAGGTGTATATGGTCTTGAAAAAAATATATGTGATGAACGAAAAGAACTGCACCATTTGCAGTAAAAAATTTACCTTTAAAGTGGCTGGCTTTTTTTCGGTAGAACATAACACATTAGTGATGGAACCCTAAGTTATAACTAGTCAATATGTTTTGGGCGTTTTAGCAGTGAGTGACAAAATGTAGTTAGGACCCAAAGAGGTGAAAGATGGTTTTAGATAGTTTTAGTGGGCGTCTCACCTGCAGTATAATAAGCGGCCAACACCACAATTGAATTATCGATATTCATGATTATCTAAACTACTAAATACAAAATGTTAAACCAAATTACATTAATGATTAAACCAGTTCAACACTCTAGTAATCCGGCATATTTTGACAGGTGTGGAGTTGAGACAAGTTACTGAAAACTGTTACATACAGTATAATAAGTGTCCACAAACACAATCAGATTATGATTATCAATTATAAATATTGACATTTGATCTACAGATATTCATAATTAATCAATGCCAACTTTTATTTAGACTACTGACATCATTACCAGCTGTTGCTAGTGACGTCATTGCCACCTATCTTTATTTTGTTTCTGTAGGAGAAGACTAGTGACGACAAGAACAATTGCGATGAATATGTTGATATTGGCTCAAAATGTTTACATACACATTGAGCAATGTTTTAAATGATTACAAGATAATGACCTTGTTCCTTTAAATTTGAACTGTTGCGTTTGTATTTAGGAGATGAAAACTAGAATTAAAGGTGGAAATCAAATAGTGTTTGGATGCAAGAAAAGTAAGAACAAACACGACGTATCTAAAAACAATCTAGAGAAGACTTTCTTGAACATTCTAAATTTGGTATTACGAATATAATGAAAAATTATGTACTAATTTGGTTGAAACCAAACAAACTATGACCATTTAAGGAATGAATGTGCTTTTTACGGTGTCAGTACCTGCAGAAATATCTTGTATTTCAGATAGTACAAAACCCTTAAAACTTTTTTTAACACAGTCTACGATCGCTCAGTTGTCTTGGTCTACCCACTGTTAACGTTAACAGTGCCAGTGTTATCCTGTAAAGTGGGCAGAAAAAAATGATGTTATTCAATGCATTAAAAAAAGCTGGCAATAATTAATTGTAAAGAATTAAAATTAGAATTTGGTATCAAATTACAATAACGTGACCATGGAAAGGTAGCCTATGTTCATTTTTTTTTCCCTGAAAACTACAATTTTTCCTGAAAACAATAGTGAAGAAAAAATTCGTCGGCAACGAAAATCAAAGGAGTTACGATTTTTTGAAATCCTCTGAAAACTCTGTTTTTGACAGTACCTCTGGCAATTTTACTGAAATGATGCTGGCTAGTACGTTAATCCTGTCAACGATGCCTGCCCGCTGCGCACTGCTTGCTCTTTTAGAAAAAAAATTAACTCGAGCTTGCAAAAGTCGAATCCCAGATCACGTGATGCCCCTGATCCTTAACCCTCCAAGTGTTGTTCGACAAAATTTTGTCGGTTATTTTCCATCCTTAACGCAATAATGCCCGAAAGGCATCAATATAATACAATAATAAGTTATACTTTCCCCCCAGTTTATATGCACCTGTGATAATAATACTTGGCTATAAATGCCCAACCCATGAAAAAAAGTCCATTTTTCATGGTCACGGTATTGTAAATAAATACCTAGAATTTTTTTGTTGTCTATCCAATAGCTTAGATAGTTTTAGTTGATAATTTGGTACCTGATCAGATTGTGGTGGTGGCCGCTTAATAAGTATACTGCATCTGGTGTCTCTAAACCCTATATTTACCCAATAATCAATTGATTGAATTAGTTATAAAACACAATAAAAATAAAATAAAACATATAAAAACCTACCTCGACAACTAAAGATGTAGCTCTTGCATCTTTCAATTTTAAGATTTCACTAACAAGTAAAATGATAGGTTTAGTAACTTCCTCTGTGGAAACCTTTCTATATGATGAAAGATAACTTTGATGATGCTGATTCCCTAAAGTTCTAACCTGGGATGGTATCAATAATATATTTGTTTTCAAAAATCCTAATGCCTGGTTATTTTTTAAAAAGAATTCAGGTTTAAGAATTATCCTCTGTCTAAAACACATACAAATTTGTCTTTGGATCATTTTATAATAAACAGATCCAACTAATTTTATAACCATAATGAACTTTTGAATAACTTTTTATCACATCTGCAGACCAATGTAGATAGCAAAAACAAGCCTATCACACCTGTAATATTCAAAGTTTGAGGTTTAATGACCTGAATTTAATTAAATTTACTTTGGATTCGATGTTTAGTTAAATATAGGATAGCTTTATGACTAAACCATATATACCAGCTGAAAATCTATTCTCTTATAAATCGCTCATAACACAAAACACAACATACAACATTCCCCCTCTTGGGCCTTGTCAAATCACTTCACTTCCAGCAGCTGAATCAGAATATTGAAATGTCATTCATTGCAATGGAGATACTTGTATAAACTTAACCTATTCGTCCAAATACTTCAGAACTTCATTAAAACGTCAAAAATTATTTCATCTCCACAATCCACAACAGTTATAGTAACTCGCGCTTACGCTGCGGCTGTCTACCACCGTGAAGTTAGCGTCACTTTATCGTCCAGACCGTCTAGTGCATCAATGTTGCAGTCATCAATCTGAAGGCGTTAACAAAAATTCCAAAACTGAGATAAATTGTATAATACTAATTATAAAAACGATCTTTCACAAAATCAACACAGTTTTTTCTATTTATTACTTTCCACAAAGGTTTCCCATTAAATGTGTCATGAATAAAAATCCCAAATATAATACCTAAGTAAACCGTAGGAATGTATCGTAAAATGGACGTCCTCTAATAAATGCCACTCCTGAGACTTAACCAAACAAGTGCCCGCAATGAAACTTTGTACACAGATGCTCTGTAAGCTGAACTTTAATATACTAACGTCAAAAATGTGGTGTCGGCCGTCATTGGTCCTATCGTCTAAATTAAATGCTCCGTTAGACGGGCGTTCTCGAATAAAAGTCACTCCTGAGACTAAACCAAACAAATGCCCGCAATGAAACTTTGAACACAGATGCTCTGTAAGCTGAACTTTAATATACCAACGTCAAAAAGGTGGTGTCGGCCGTCATTGGTCCTATCGTCTAAATTAAATGCACCGTTAGACGGGGCGTTCTCGTATAAAAGTCACTCCTGAGACTAAACCAAACAAGTGCCCGCAATGAAACTTTGTACACAGATGCACTGTAAGCTGAACTTTAATATACCAACGTCAAAAAGGTGGTGTCGGCCGTCAGAGGTCCTATCGTCTAAATTAAATGCACCGTTAGACGGGGCGTTCTCGTATAAAAGTCACTCCTGAGACTAAACCAAACAAGTGCCCGCAATAAAACTTTGTACACAGATGCTCTGTAAGCTGAACTTTAATACACCAACGTCAAAAAGGTGGTGTCGGCCGTCAGAGGTCCTATCGTCTAAATTAAATGCACCGTTAGACGGGGCGTTCTCGAATAAAAGTCACTCCTGAGACTAAACCAAACAAGTGCCCGCAATGAAACTTTGTACACAGATGCTGTGTAAGCTGAACTTTAATATACCAACGTCAAAAAGGTGGTGTCGGCCGTCAGAGGTCCTATCGTCTAAATTAAATGCACCGTTAGACGGGGCGTTCTCGAAAAAAAGTCACTCCTGAGACTAAACCAAACAAGTGCCCGCAATGAAACTTTGTACACAGATGCACTGTAAGCTGAACTTTAATATACCAACGTCAAAAAGGTGGTGTCGGCCGTCAGAGGTCCTATCGTCAAAATTAAATGCACCGGTTAGACGGGCGTTCTCGTATAAAAGTCACTCCTGAGACTTAACCAAACAAGTGCCCGCAATGAAACTTTGAACACAGATGCTCTATAAGCTGATCTTTAATATACCAACGTCAAATAGGTGGTGTCGGCCGTCAGAGGTCCTATCGTCTACATTAAATGCACGGTTAGACGGGCGTTCTCGTATAAAAGTCACTCCTGAGACTTAACCAAACAAGTGCCCGCAATGAAACTTTGTACACAGATGCTCTGTAAGCTGAACTTTAATATACCAACGTCAAATAGGTGGTGTCGGCCGTCAGAGGTCCTATCGTCAAAATTAAATGCACGGTTAGACGGGCGTTCTCGTATAAAAGTCACTCCTGAGACTTAACCAAACAAGTGCCCGCAATGAAACTTTGTACACAGATGCTCTGTAAGCTGAACTTTAATATACCAACGTCAAATAGGTGGTGTCGGCCGTCAGAGGTCCTATCGTCAAAATTAAATACACGGTTAGACGGGCGTTCTCGTATAAAAGTCACTCCTGAGACTTAACCAAACAAGTGCCCGCAATGAAACTTTGTACACAGATGCTCTGTAAGCTGAACTTTAATATACCAACGTCAAATAGGTGGTGTCGGCCGTCAGAGGTCCTATCGTCAAAATTAAATGCACGGTTAGACGGGCGTTCTCGTATAAAAGTCACTCCTGAGACTAAACCAAACAAGTGCCCGCAAAGAAACTTTGTACACAGATGCTCTATAAGCTGAACTTTAATATACCAACGTCAAAAAGGTGGTGTCGGCCGTCAGAGGTCCTATCGTCAAAATTAAATGCACGGTTAGACGGGCGTTCTCGTATAAAAGTCACTCCTGAGACTTAACCAAACAAGTGCCCGCAATGAAACTTTGTACACAGATGCTCTATAAGCTGAACTTTAATATACCAACGTCAAAAAGGTGGTGTCGGCCGTCAGAGGTCCTATCGTCAAAATTAAATGCACGGTTAGACGGGCGTTCTCGTATAAAAGTCACTCCTGAGACTTAACCAAACAAGTGCCCGCAATGAAACTTTGTACACAGATGCTCTGTAAGCTGAACTTTAATATACCAACGTCAAATAGGTGGTGTCGGCCGTCAGAGGTCCTATCGTCTAAATTAAATGCACGGTTAGACGGGCGTTCTCGTATAAAAGTTACTCCTGAGACTTAACCAAACAAGTGCCCGCAATGAAACTTTGTACACAGATGCTCTGTAAGCTGAACTTTAATATACCAACGTCAAAAAGGTGGAGTCGGCCGTCATTGGTCCTATCGTCTAAATTAAATGCACCGTTAGACGGGGCGTTCTCGTATAAAAGTCACTCCTGAGACTAAACCAAACAAGTACCCGCAATGAAACTTTGTACACAGATGCACTGTAAGCTGAACTTTAATATACCAACGTCAAAAAGGTGGTGTCGGCCGTCAGAGGTCCTATCGTCAAAATTAAATGCACGGTTAGACGGGCGTTCTCGTATAAAAGTCACTCCTGAGACTTAACCAAACAAGTGCCCGCAATGAAACTTTGTACACAGATGCTCTGTAAGCTGAACTTTAATATACCAACGTCAAATAGGTGGTGTCGGCCGTCAGAGGTCCTATCGTCAAAATTAAATGCACGGTTAGACGGGCGTTCTCGTATAAAAGTCACTCCTGAGACTTAACCAAACAAGTGCCCGCAATGAAACTTTGTACACAGATGCTCTGTAAGCTGAACTTTAATATACCAACGTCAAATAGGTGGTGTCGGCCGTCAGAGGTCCTATCGTCTAAATTAAATGCACGGTTAGACGGGCGTTTCTCGTATAAAAGTCACTCCTGAGACTTAACCAAACAAGTGCCCGCAATGAAAACTTTGTACACAGATGCTCTGTAAGCTGAACTTTAATATACCAACGTCAAAAAGGTGGTGTCGGCCGTCAGAGGTCCTATCGTCTAAATTAAATGCACCGTTAGACGGGCGTTCTCGTATAAAAGTCACTCCTGAGACTAAACCAAACAAGTGCCCGCAATGAAACTTTGTACACAGATGCACTGTAAGCTGAACTTTAATATACCAACGTCAAAAAGGTGGTGTCGGCCGTCAGAGGTCCTATCGTCTAAATTAAATGCACCGTTAGACGGGGCGTTCTCGTATAAAAGTCACTCCTGAGACTAAACCAAACAAGTGCCCGCAATGAAACTTTGTACACAGATGCACTGTAAGCTGAACTTTAATATACCAACGTCAAAAAGGTGGTGTCGGCCGTCAGAGGTCCTATCGTCTAAATTAAATGCACCGTTAGACGGGGCGTTCTCGTATAAAAGTCACTCCTGAGACTAAACCAAACAAGTGCCCGCAATAAAACTTTGTACACAGATGCTCTGTAAGCTGAACTTTAATACACCAACGTCAAAAAGGTGGTGTCGGCCGTCAGAGGTCCTATCGTCTAAATTAAATGCACCGTTAGACGGGGCGTTCTCGTATAAAAGTCACTCCTGAGACTAAACCAAACAAGTGCCCGCAATGAAACTTTGTACACAGATGCTCTGTAAGCTGAACTTTAATACACCAACGTCAAAAAGGTGGTGTCGGCCGTCAGAGGTCCTATCGTCTAAATTAAATGCACCGTTAGACGGGGCGTTCTCGAATAAAAGTCACTCCTGAGACTAAACCAAACAAGTGCCCGCAATGAAACTTTGTACACAGATGCTCTGTAAGCTGAACTTTAATATACCAACGTCAAAAAGGTGGTGTCGGCCGTCAGAGGTCCTATCGTCTAAATTAAATGCACCGTTAGACGGGGCGTTCTCGTATAAAAGTCACTCCTGAGACTAAACCAAACAAGTGCCCGCAATGAAACTTTGTACACAGATGCTCTGTAAGCTGAACTTTAATATACCAACGTCAAAAAGGTGGTGTCGGCCGTCAGAGGTCCTATCGTCTAAATTAAATGCACGGTTAGACGGGCGTTCTCGTATAAAAGTCACTCCTGAGACTTAACCAAACAAGTGCCCGCAATGAAACTTTGTACACAGATGCTCTGTAAGCTGAACTTTAATATACCAACGTCAAATAGGTGGTGTCGGCCGTCAGAGGTCCTATCGTCTAAATTAAATGCACGGTTAGACGGGCGTTCTCGTATAAAAGTCACTCCTGAGACTTAACCAAACAAGTGCCCGCAATGAAACTTTGTACACAGATGCTCTGTAAGCTGAACTTTAATATACCAACGTCAAAAAGGTGGTGTCGGCCGTCAGAGGTCCTATCGTCTAAATTAAATGCACGGTTAGACGGGGCGTTCTCGTATAAAAGTCACTCCTGAGACTTAACCAAACAAGTGCCCGCAATGAAACTTTGTACACAGATGCTCTGTAAGCTGAACTTTAATATACCAACGTCAAAAAGGTGGTGTCGGCCGTCAGAGGTCCTATCGTCTAAATTAAATGCACCGTTAGACGGGCGTTCTCGTATAAAAGTCACTCCTGAGACTTAAACCAAACAAGTGCCCGCAATGAAACTTTGTACACAGATGCTCTGTAAGCTGAACTTTAATATACCAACGTCAAAAAGGTGGTGTCGGCCGTCAGAGGTCCTATCGTCTAAATTAAATGCACCGTTAGACGGGGCGTTCTCGTATAAAAGTCACTCCTGAGACTTAAACCAAACAAGTGCCCGCAATGAAACTTTGTACACAGATGCTCTGTAAGCTGAACTTTAATATACCAACGTCAAAAAGGTGGTGTCGGCCGTCAGAGGTCCTATCGTCTAAATTAAATGCACCGTTAGACGGGGCGTTCTCGTATAAAAGTCACTCCTGAGACTAAACCAAACAAGTGCCCGCAATGAAACTTTGTACACAGATGCTCTGTAAGCTGAACTTTAATATACCAACGTCAAAAAGGTGGTGTCGGCCGTCAGAGGTCCTATCGTCTAAATTAAATGCACCGTTAGACGGGCGTTCTCGTATAAAAGTCACTCCTGAGACTTAAACCAAACAAGTGCCCGCAATGAAACTTTGTACACAGATGCTCTGTAAGCTGAACTTTAATATACCAACGTCAAAAAGGTGGTGTCGGCCGTCAGAGGTCCTATCGTCTAAATTAAATGCACGGTTAGACGGGCGTTCTCGTATAAAAGTCACTCCTGAGACTTAACCAAACAAGTGCCCGCAATGAAACTTTGTACACAGATGCTCTGTAAGCTGAACTTTAATATACCAACGTCAAATAGGTGGTGTCGGCCGTCAGAGGTCCTATCGTCAAAATTAAATGCACGGTTAGACGGGCGTTCTCGTATAAAAGTCACTCCTGAGACTTAACCAAACAAGTGCCCGCAATGAAACTTTGTACACAGATGCTCTGTAAGCTGAACTTTAATATACCAACGTCAAAAAGGTGGTGTCGGCCGTCAGAGGTCCTATCGTCAAAATTAAATGCACGGTTAGACGGGCGTTCTCGTATAAAAGTCACTCCTGAGACTTAACCAAACAAGTGCCCGCAATGAAACTTTGTACACAGATGCTCTGTAAGCTGAACTTTAATATACCAACGTCAAAAAGGTGGTGTCGGCCGTCAGAGGTCCTATCGTCAAAATTAAATGCACGGTTAGACGGGCGTTCTCGTATAAAAGTCACTCCTGAGACTAAACCAAACAAGTGCCCGCAATGAAACTTTGTACACAGATGCTCTGTAAGCTGAACTTTAATATACCAACGTCAAAAAGGTGGTGTCGGCCGTCAGAGGTCCTATCGTCAAAATTAAATGCACGGTTAGACGGGCGTTCTCGTATAAAAGTCACTCCTGAGACTTAACCAAACAAGTGCCCGCAATGAAACTTTGTACACAGATGCTCTGTAAGCTGAACTTTAATATACCAACGTCAAATAGGTGGTGTCGGCCGTCAGAGGTCCTATCGTCTAAATTAAATGCACGGTTAGACGGGCGTTCTCGTATAAAAGTCACTCCTGAGACTTAACCAAACAAGTGCCCGCAATGAAACTTTGTACACAGATGCTCTGTAAGCTGAACTTTAATATACCAACGTCAAAAAGGTGGTGTCGGCCGTCAGAGGTCCTATCGTCTAAATTAAATGCACGGTTAGACGGGCGTTCTCGTATAAAAGTCACTCCTGAGACTTAACCAAACAAGTGCCCGCAATGAAACTTTGTACACAGATGCTCTGTAAGCTGAACTTTAATATACCAACGTCAAAAAGGTGGTGTCGGCCGTCAGAGGTCCTATCGTCTAAATTAAATGCACGGTTAGACGGGCGTTCTCGTATAAAAGTCACTCCTGAGACTTAACCAAACAAGTGCCCGCAATGAAACTTTGTACACAGATGCTCTGTAAGCTGAACTTTAATATACCAACGTCAAAAAGGTGGTGTCGGCCGTCAGAGGTCCTATCGTCAAAATTAAATGCACGGTTAGACGGGCGTTCTCGTATAAAAGTCACTCCTGAGACTTAACCAAACAAGTGCCCGCAATGAAACTTTGTACACAGATGCTCTGTAAGCTGAACTTTAATATACCAACGTCAAATAGGTGGTGTCGGCCGTCAGAGGTCCTATCGTCAAAATTAAATGCACGGTTAGACGGGCGTTCTCGTATAAAAGTCACTCCTGAGACTTAACCAAACAAGTGCCCGCAATGAAACTTTGTACACAGATGCTCTGTAAGCTGAACTTTAATATACCAACGTCAAAAAGGTGGTGTCGGCCGTCAGAGGTCCTATCGTCTAAATTAAATGCACGGTTAGACGGGGCGTTCTCGTATAAAAGTCACTCCTGAGACTAAACCAAACAAGTGCCCGCAATGAAACTTTGTACACAGATGCTCTGTAAGCTGAACTTTAATATACCAACGTCAAAAAGGTGGTGTCGGCCGTCAGAGGTCCTATCGTCTAAATTAAATGCACCGTTAGACGGGGCGTTCTCGTATAAAAGTCACTCCTGAGACTTAACCAAACAAGTGCCCGCAATGAAACTTTGTACACAGATGCTCTGTAAGCTGAACTTTAATATACCAACGTCAAAAAGGTGGTGTCGGCCGTCAGAGGTCCTATCGTCTAAATTAAATGCACCGTTAGACGGGCGTTCTCGTATAAAAGTCACTCCTGAGACTTAACCAAACAAGTGCCCGCAATGAAACTTTGTACACAGATGCTCTGTAAGCTGAACTTTAATATACCAACGTCAAATAGGTGGTGTCGGCCGTCAGAGGTCCTATCGTCTAAATTAAATGCACGGTTAGACGGGCGTTCTCGTATAAAAGTCACTCCTGAGACTTAACCAAACAAGTGCCCGCAATGAAACTTTGTACACAGATGCTCTGTAAGCTGAACTTTAATATACCAACGTCAAAAAGGTGGTGTCGGCCGTCAGAGGTCCTATCGTCTAAATTAAATGCACGGTTAGACAGGCGTTCTCGTATAAAAGTCACTCCTGAGACTTAACCAAACAAGTGCCCGCAATGAAACTTTGTACACAGATGCTCTGTAAGCTGAACTTTAATATACCAACGTCAAAAAGGTGGTGTCGGCCGTCAGAGGTCCTATCGTCAAAATTAAATGCACCGTTATACGGGGCGTTCTCGAATAAAAGTCACTCCTGAGACTTAACCAAACAAGTGCCCGCAATGAAACTTTGTACACAGATGCTCTGTAAGCTGAACTTTAATATACCAACGTCAAATAGGTGGTGTCGGCCGTCAGAGGTCCTATCGTCAAAATTAAATGCACGGTTAGACGGGCGTTCTCGTATAAAAGTCACTCCTGAGACTTAACCAAACAAGTGCCCGCAATGAAACTTTGTACACAGATGCTCTGCCAATATCGTTATGCACAGTATATTGATAGACAGAAGCCAAGGAAAGAAAGCAATTTTATTAATTTGTATATAGAATTGGCATCAACCACGGTATAGCAAAAATATTAGGTCCCGCCCAACGCAAAGAAAAGTGCTTAACGGTTTGGTGGTGGATTGAGTAGCTGCCAATATCGTTATGCACAGTATATTGATAGACAGAAGCCAAGGAAAGAAAGCAATTTTATTAATTTGTATATAGAATTGGCATCAACCACGGTATAGCAAAAATATTAGGTCCCGCCCAACGCAAAGAAAAGTGCTTAAACGGTTTGGTGGTGGATTGAGTAGCTGCCAATATCGTTATGCACAGTATATTGATAGACAGAAGCCAAGGAAAGAAAGCAATTTTATTAACCTGCATGTAGAATTAGCATCAACCACGGTATAGCAAAAATATTAGGTCCCGCCCAACGCAAAGAAAAGTGCTTAACGGTTTGGTGGTGGATTGAGTAGCTGCCAATATCGTTATGCACAGTATATTGATAGACAGAAGCCAATGAATTGAAGAGATCCAAATAGAACTTGCAACAACCACTGTTTGAAAAAGTTATTAGGTCCCACAAAAATAATGAGATGTTTCCTGAAGTTGTTGGTAGTGAAACTAGTAGCTACCATTAGTTTTATATTAATTGTAATTATTATCAAGAACCCTAACCCTATAACTAACTACCTCATACGCCATACTTAACCCCGAAATATACTATACTCTACTTCCACCACCTCATCTCTTTCGAAAAAAATCCTTCTACAACCAGAACCTGCTTAGACGATGGTAATGACCACACGAAGGACGTGTCGCTGTCGTGAGCAACATGTTCTCCTCTTCCTGACAACATGATTTACTGAAGTGGTAAAGGGATACAATTGTCCCTCAGATTGATATTTAGATTAAACGTATATTTAGATTGTTTATAAGAATACTCTTTACAGGTGAAGTAAAAACATTAATAACAAAAAGTAATTTTTAGAAATTGTAAATGTTTTACAGCCGTATTTTTCTTCATTATTATTGTATGGGAATTGTGTCATAACTGACAGAGCGCAGTGAATACATACATACGGTCCTTCTTATCCCATACATGTGTTAGCGTAAATATTTCCATCCACGAATAATTTAATTGTTTTGCTTAAATCATGGCCTGTAAATACATTCCCATAATATATCATACATGTATATAGACATTTCAGTAACAGTTTCTGCTATTGATGTCCGTAAAATAGGTCCATAGTTGCATGGCAGAGTAAATTTTGTTGGTGTTGGGTATTTGTAATATAAATTTAAAATACTCGTACATAGCATATGCTTTAAGAAATTGTAATAACATATTTGTTGGTATTATCTTTTAAGTTTGTACCCGTTGAGTTCCAGAGTCTAGAGAAGGAAGAAGAAAAAAGAAGAAAGTGGTGTTTTTTTAGTGGGTATGCCATCAGAATACTATCTGGTGGAGAGCCCCACACTTGTTCGCTTGGTTACGGTAAGACCAAGCGTTCGTGCAGCAATGCATTTTTTCACTACTTAAAAAAAAAAAAAAACATGGTTTGTGTCATATTAATTTTACTTTTTGTTATAGCTCTCATTTTTTTAAAATTTCCTGACTACATGGAAAAGAAGTACGAGTATTGTCTAATAAAAAGGTAATGTATTACTTATATAACTAATAAGTACAAAACACAAACAACTTCAATTTCGTTGGTATATTAAAGTTCAGCTTACAGAGCATCTGTGTACAAAGTTTCATTGCGGGCACTTGTTTGGTTAAGTCTCAGGAGTGACTTTTATACGAGAACGCCCCGTCTAACCGTGCATTTAATTTTGACGATAGGACCTCTGACGGCCGACACCACCTATTTGACGTTGGTATATTAAAGTTCAGCTTACAGAGCATCTGTGTACAAAGTTTCATTGCGGGCACTTGTTTGGTTTAGTCTCAGGAGCGACTTTTATACGAGAACGCCCCGTCTAACGGTGCATTTAATTTAGACGATAGGACCTCTGACGGCCGACACCACCTATTTGACGTTGGTATATTAAAGTTCAGCTTATAGAGCATCTGTGTACAAAGTTTCATTGCGGGCACTTGTTTGGTTTAGTCTCAGGAGCGACTTTTATACGAGAACGCCCCGTCTAACGGTGCATTTAATTTCGACGATAGGACCTCTGACGGCCGACACCACCTTTTTGACGTTGGTATATTACAGTTCAGCTTACAGAGCATCTGTGTACAAAGTTTCATTGCGGGCACTTGTTTGGTTAAGTCTCAGGAGTGACTTTTATACGAGAACGCCCGTCTAACCGTGCATTTAATTTTGACGATAGGACCTCTGACGGCCGACACCACCCATTTGACGTTGGTTTATTAAAGTTCAGCTTACAGAGCATCTGTGTACAAAGTTTCATTGCGGGCACTTGTTTGGTTAAGTCTCAGGAGTGACTTTTATACGAGAACGCCCCGTCTAACCGTGCATTTAATTTTGACGATAGGACCTCTGACGGCCGACACCACCTTTTTGACGTTGGTATATTAAAGTTCAGCTTACAGAGCATCTGTGTACAAAGTTTCATTGCGGGCACTTGTTTGGTTAAGTCTCAGGAGTGACTTTTATACGAGAACGCCCCGTCTAACCGTGCATTTAATTTTAGACGATAGGACCTCTGACGGCCGACACCACCTTTTTGACGTTGGTATATTAAAGGTCAGCTTATAGAGGCATCTGTGTACAAAGTTTCATTGCGGGCACTTGTTTGGTTAAGTCTCAGGAGTGACTTTTATACGAGAACGCCCCGTCTAACCGGTGCATTTAATTTAGACGATAGGACCTTTGACGGCCGACACCACCTTTTTGACGTTGGTATATTAAAGTTCAGCTTACAGAGCATCTGTGTACAAAGTTTCATTGCGGGCACTTGTTTGGTTAAGTCTCTGGAGTGACTTTTATACGAGAACGCCCGTCTAACCGTGCATTTAATTTTGACGATAGGACCTCTGACGGCCGACACCACCTATTTGACGTTGGTATATTAAAGTTCAGCTTACAGAGCATCTGTGTACAAAGTTTCATTGCGGGCACTTGTTTGGTTTAGTCTCAGGAGCGACTTTTATACGAGAACGCCCCGTCTAACGGTGCATTTAATTTCGACGATAGGACCTCTGACGGCCGACACCACCTTTTTGACGTTGGTATATTAAAGTTCAGCTTACAGAGCATCTGTGTACAAAGTTTCATTGCGGGCACTTGTTTGGTTAAGTCTCAGGAGTGACTTTTATACGAGAACGCCCGTCTAACCGTGCATTTAATTTTGACGATAGGACCTCTGACGGCCGACACCACCTATTTGACGTTGGTATATTAAAGTTCAGCTTACAGAGCATCTGTGTACAAAGTTTCATTGCGGGCACTTGTTTGGTTAAGTCTCAGGAGTGACTTTTATTCGAGAACGCCCCGTCTAACCGGTGCATTTAATTTAGACGATAGGACCTCTGACGGCCGACACCACCTTTTTGACGTTGGTATATTAAAGTTCAGCTTACAGAGCATCTGTGTACAAAGTTTCATTGCGGGCACTTGTTTGGTTAAGTCTCAGGAGTGACTTTTATACGAGAACGCCCCGTCTAACCGTGCATTTAATTTAGACGATAGGACCTCTGACGGCCGACACCACCTTTTTGACGTTGGTATATTAAAGTTCAGCTTACAGAGCATCTGTGTACAAAGTTTCATTGCGGGCACTTGTTTGGTTAAGTCTCAGGAGTGACTTTTATACGAGAACGCCCGTCTAACCGTGCATTTAATTTTGACGATAGGACCTCTGACGGCCGACACCACCTATTTGACGTTGGTATATTAAAGTTCAGCTTACAGAGCATCTGTGTACAAAGTTTCATTGCGGGCACTTGTTTGGTTTAGTCTCAGGAGCGACTTTTATACGAGAACGCCCCGTCTAACGGTGCATTTAATTTAGACGATAGGACCTCTGACGGCCGACACCACCTTTTTGACGTTGGTATATTAAAGTTCAGCTTACAGAGCATCTGTGTACAAAGTTTCATTGCGGGCACTTGTTTGGTTTAGTCTCAGGAGCGACTTTTATACGAGAACGCCCCGTCTAACGGTGCATTTAATTTCGACGATAGGACCTCTGACGGCCGACACCACCTTTTTGACGTTGGTATATTAAAGTTCAGCTTACAGAGCATCTGTGTACAAAGTTTCATTGCGGGCACTTGTTTGGTTTAAGTCTCAGGAGTGACTTTTATACGAGAACGCCCCGTCTAACGGTGCATTTAATTTAGACGATAGGACCTCTGACGGCCGACACCACCTTTTTGACGTTGGTATATTAAAGTTCAGCTTACAGAGCATCTGTGTACAAAGTTTCATTGCGGGCACTTGTTTGGTTTAGTCTCAGGAGTGACTTTTATACGAGAACGCCCCGTCTAACGGTGCATTTAATTTCGACGATAGGACCTCTGACGGCCGACACCACCTTTTTGACGTTGGTATATTAAAGTTCAGCTTACAGAGCATCTGTGTACAAAGTTTCATTGCGGGCACTTGTTTGGTTAAGTCTCAGGAGTGACTTTTATACGAGAACGCCCGTCTAACCGTGCATTTAATTTTGACGATAGGACCTCTGACGGCCGACACCACCTATTTGACGTTGGTATATTAAAGTTCAGCTTACAGAGCATCTGTGTACAAAGTTTCATTGCGGGCACTTGTTTGGTTTAGTCTCAGGAGCGACTTTTATACGAGAACGCCCCGTCTAACGGTGCATTTAATTTTGACGATAGGACCTCTGACGGCCGACACCACCTATTTGACGTTGGTATATTAAAGTTCAGCTTACAGAGCATCTGTGTACAAAGTTTCATTGCGGGCACTTGTTTGGTTAAGTCTCAGGAGCGACTTTTATACGAGAACGCCCCGTCTAACCGTGCATTTAATTTTGACGATAGGACCTCTGACGGCCGACACCACCTTTTTGACGTTGGTATATTAAAGTTCAGCTTACAGAGCATCTGTGTACAAAGTTTCATTGCGGGCACTTGTTTGGTTAAGTCTCAGGAGTGACTTTTATACGAGAACGCCCGTCTAACCGTGCATTTAATTTTGACGATAGGACCTCTGACGGCCGACACCACCTTTTTGACGTTGGTATATTAAAGTTCAGCTTACAGAGCATCTGTGTACAAAGTTTCATTGCGGGCACTTGTTTGGTTAAGTCTCAGGAGTGACTTTTATACGAGAACGCCCCGTCTAACCGTGCATTTAATTTAGACGATAGGACCTCTGACGGCCGACACCACCTTTTTGACGTTGGTATATTAAAGTTCAGCTTACAGAGCATCTGTGTACAAAGTTTCATTGCGGGCACTTGTTTGGTTAAGTCTCAGGAGTGACTTTTATACGAGAACGCCCCGTCTAACCGTGCATTTAATTTAGACGATAGGACCTCTGACGGCCGACACCACCTTTTTGACGTTGGTATATTAAAGTTCAGCTTACAGAGCATCTGTGTACAAAGTTTCATTGCGGGCACTTGTTTGGTTAAGTCTCAGGAGTGACTTTTATACGAGAACGCCCGTCTAACCGTGCATTTAATTTTGACGATAGGACCTCTGACGGCCGACACCACCTATTTGACGTTGGTATATTAAAGTTCAGCTTACAGAGCATCTGTGTACAAAGTTTCATTGCGGGCACTTGTTTGGTTTAGTCTCAGGAGCGACTTTTATACGAGAACGCCCCGTCTAACGGTGCATTTAATTTAGACGATAGGACCTCTGACGGCCGACACCACCTTTTTGACGTTGATATATTAAAGTTCAGCTTACAGAGCATCTGTGTACAAAGTTTCATTGCGGGCACTTGTTTGGTTAAGTCTCAGGAGTGACTTTTATACGAGAACGCCCGTCTAACCGTGCATTTAATTTTGACGATAGGACATCTGACGGCCGACACCACCTTTTTGACGTTGGTATATTAAAGTTCAGCTTATAGAGGATCTATGTACAAAGTTTCATTGCGGGCACTTGTTTGGTTAAGTCTCAGGAGTGACTTTTATACGAGAACGCCCGTCTAACCGTGCATTTAATTTTGACGATAGGACCTCTGACGGCCGACACCACCTATTTGACGTTGGTATATTAAAGTTCAGCTTACAGAGCATCTGTGTACAAAGTTTTCATTGCGGGCACTTGTTTGGTTTAAGTCTCAGGAGCGACTTTTTATACGAGAACGCCCCGTCTAACGGTGCATTTAATTTAGACGATAGGACCTCTGACGGCCGACACCACCTTTTTGACGTTGGTATATTAAAGTTCAACTTACAGAGCATCTGTGTACAAAGTTTTCATTGCGGGCACTTGTTTGGTTAAGTCTCAGGAGTGACTTTTATACGAGAACGCCCGTCTAACCGTGCATTTAATTTTGACGATAGGACCTCTGACGGCCGACACCACCTATTTGACGTTGGTATATTAAAGTTCAGCTTACAGAGCATCTGTGTACAAAGTTTCATTGCGGGCACTTGTTTGGTTAAGTCTCAGGAGTGACTTTTATACGAGAACGCCCGTCTAACCGTGTATTTAATTTTGACGATAGGACCTCTGACGGCCGACACCACCTATTTGACGTTGGTATATTAAAGTTCAGCTTACAGATCATCTGTGTACAAAGTTTCATTGCGGGCACTTGTTTGGTTAAGTCTCAGGAGCGACTTTTATACGAGAACGCCCGTCTAACCGTGCATTTAATTTTGACGATAGGACATCTGACGGCCGACACCACCTTTTTGACGTTGGTATATTAAAGTTCAGCTTATAGAGGATCTATGTACAAAGTTTCATTGCGGGCACTTGTTTGGTTAAGTCTCAGGAGTGACTTTTATACGAGAACGCCCGTCTAACCGTGCATTTAATTTTGACGATAGGACATCTGACGGCCGACACCACCTTTTTGACGTTGGTATATTAAAGTTCAGCTTATAGAGGATCTGTGTACAAAGTTTCATTGCGGGCACTTGTTTGGTTAAGTCTCAGGAGTGACTTTTATTCGAGAACGCCCCGTCTAACCGTGCATTTAATTTTGACGATAGGACCTCTGACGGCCGACACCACCTTTTTGACGTTGGTATATTAAAGTTCAGCTTACAGAGCATCTGTGTACAAAGTTTCATTGCGGGCACTTGTTTGGTTAAGTCTCAGGAGTGACTTTTATACGAGAACGCCCCGTCTAACGGTGCATTTAATTTAGACGATAGGACCTCTGACGGCCGACACCACCTTTTTGACGTTGGTATATTAAAGTTCAGCTTACAGAGCATCTGTGTACAAAGTTTCATTGCGGGCACTTGTTTGGTTAAGTCTCAGGAGTGACTTTTATACGAGAACGCCCCGTCTAACCGTGCATTTAATTTTGACGATAGGACCTCTGACGGCCGACACCACCTATTTGACGTTGGTATATTAAAGTTCAGCTACAGAGCATCTGTGTACAAAGTTTGATTGCGGGCACTTGTTTGGTTTAGTCTCAGGAGCGACTTTTATACGAGAACGCCCCGTCTAACGGTGCATTTAATTTAGACGATAGGACCTCTGACGGCCGACACCACCTTTTTGACGTTGATATATTAAAGTTCAGCTTACAGAGCATCTGTGTACAAAGTTTCATTGCGGGCACTTGTTTGGTTAAGTCTCAGGAGTGACTTTTATACGAGAACGCCCGTCTAACCGTGCATTTAATTTTGGACGATAGGACATCTGACGGCCGACACCACCTTTTTGACGTTGGTATATTAAAGTTCAGCTTATAGAGGATCTATGTACAAAGTTTCATTGCGGGCACTTGTTTGGTTAAGTCTCAGGGTCGACAGAGTGCGCTGAAATCAATCCGGCGGCTGTCTATTTGATGCCGTATAAATACATTGATTTAACTTTAAATACTTTGAATCTGACTCGGTGCATAAGTTTAAAGAACTCTATCGCTGCACTCTGTGCCATTGCAGTATGGACGTAATTGGAGTTAACGTGAGTACAAGTGATTAACGATGAGTACAGTTCTAACCTCATTGTGCGACATGTCCATGACATCTGAACTGGATCACGTTTCTCGCCTTCACAAATTCGGGGATACTTCTGCAACAGACCTTGACAATATCTCATGAGCGTTGTGGCGCAATCGGTTCGTTACGGGAGTGATGAGTTGAAGGTTACGAGTTCGAATCCAACCTCAGTACATACACTTTTTGCAGAACTTAAATGAGATCTATATTTATTTTAAATCGTTTGTTTTAGTTATTTATTTTCCTGGAGGGAAGAAACATTTTTTATGAGTAATTGCGGTTATTGCATATATAGTAACCATACATTTATAATATTTAATAACGCTTGTACTATTCATTATTCTTCATAATTAAAGTTATAATGAATTTCACAGTCACTCAAACTAGACAAGGCAAGCAGTGTATAGTTTACGGTGACAACAAATTTAGGGAGAAGAGAACCTTAAAGGATGGAAGTATTACATGGCAATGTTTGGGAAAAACATGCGGAGCAGCAGTTAAAACTGATGCCGACAAATTAAATCTAATTGTGACGAATGATAAACATTCAGGAAGCCACCCTGTAACTTACCGTACATTGCAAACGCCTTCACCATCATCAAAAGTAGTAGGTGTTAGATCACAAGTATCAACACCTGTCCAGAATGATAATTTTCCTGTATCACCCTTACTCTCTCAATCTTTGTTTAAACCAAAAATGATCGACGGAGCCTCCCAAACGGATGATGATCATTTAAAATCAAAGGATGAGCTATTGTCACGAATAAGGCAGCTTGAATACCAGCAAAGTTGCCTCGTTGATCATGTTCAATCACTCAACAAAGAGCTTGAGGACAGAGGTGTCTGCACGTGCCTTAAGAAATCTGAGAAAATCTCAACTTCGGTTCAGACTGCTGTATTAGCAACAACTTCAGCAGCTGTTCAAACTGATGCAACCGAGGAGGAACAAATGGATCATATGAGCATGTATTTGAACAATAAGATAGAAACAGATTTAAAAGCAATTTCAGCTAATGACAGTACCAAATATATACCGAGGACAAACTTAGTCTTTACTAAGAAAGTGAAAGCGAAAAGGAAAAATAAAAAGATAAAACGTGGTAAACAGACTTCATTATTGAACCCAGACGATGACAAATCGCCCCCCAAAAAATACTTTCAACTTGAAGATAGTGATATACAGTTGTATTTTGAGAACATACTCTCCCCTCCACCTGGTGTTCTCCTCCTGAGCCCGGCTCATAGTCACCTAACCAGGCTAACGGAAACCGACAATCTGTCACAATTAAAAAGTGACCTGAAAATTCAAGATTATGAATGGGTGGTTTCTCCGGTGAATAATGGACGCGGTTATGAGACGGGTACACATTGGACTTTGCTTCTGTACCAGCGTAGTGTGAAAACCTTTTATCACCTGGACTCTATCGCGGGAATGAATGCGGATCACGCAGTGGAGCTTGCCAACAGGCTAAGTTCCTCGGGCAGCCCTGTCCCTGCTGTACGAGAAATCGGGTGTCTGCAACAGAAGTTCAGCGTGGAATGTGGTGTATTTGTTCTACAAAACATTAAAACTTTATTTTCCTCGATTGAGCAAAATGTTCCTTTCTCTGGTACGCTGTTTCAGAAGAGCTTTTCTGTTATGCAAATATATAATGAAATTCTCAACCTTAAATCAAATCTAAAATCTGTTTTAAATAACACAAACTCTGAAATTGTTGTAAATAGTAGTTTAAGTAATCGTGGAATACTCAATGATAAGAATGTTCACTCAATATCACATATTAACAATAATAGTAACGTAGATAAGGAAGTAATTAATGATAAGAGTAAACTGATAGTCATCGGAGATAGCCACTGTAAAGAGCTACAACCTACTTTGCAAAAACTTTTACCCGAGTTAATGGTACAGGAGTACTGTTATCCTGGTAGGAGTATATTTTATGTGTTAAGCCAACTACAAACTGTTTTACTAAATTTAAATGACAGAGACCACGTTGTAATTGTAGGTGGCACAAATGACACTAGTCATAATCATTGTGTATCTGTAACAAATCTGTTGTCTGTTATAAAAAAACTATGTAAAGCAACAGTGATTGTGACAGAGGTCCCACTTTTGTACAACATTCCTATCCATAGATTAAACGAAATTATGCTTACCAATAAGTTTTTACTAAATTTCTGTATGTTTTCTGACACTAAGTATTTTCTTTTAAAATCACTCTTTGAACAGAAGCCATTTTGTAAGGAATGGTATGCATATGAATAGTCAGGGAAAGAGTGTGATCTGTTCAAAGATTGCGGGGTGGTTGCAAAACAGTGGTAAATGTAACAGATTTTTACAGATTACACCCACGCCTCAGCCTACAGGGTATTACAATAATGTTTCTAAACTTAGTGTCTCACATTTAAACTAAAGGTTAACGACAAAGAAGTGATATCTGCTTGTAAATATGACGTTGATACAAATTTAGGCAACTGTTATAGTAGTAAAGGTGATGATAACTCCATATGTCAGACTGCTATTTCCAACAGTTTGACTGATGATATACAAATCATCCATCTCAATGCTCAAAGTGTTAATAACAAAGTTGACATCATTAATGTATTTTTAAACCAACATCAACCTGATTTCTTTTGCATATCTGAAACTTGGCAAAATGAACTCAATAGTCATTGTGTTTATTTTAATGGCTATTCTCAATCATCTGCAACTACTCGGAAGTCCCATATACATGGCGGTGTTGCGATATTTTCCAAAGATTTTTACGACACAAAAACACTACAAAACATAAATGAGCTCTCATCTGAAATGGACATTGAGTGTACAGGAATCTCCATTTCGAAAATTAAAATGAATTTAATAGTAATTTTACAGGCCACCTAATGGAAATTTTGATGTCTTCTTAACCATTCTAAATGATATTTTTTCTTTCACTCATAAGACATCGTACCACACCACAATGTGTGGGGACTTCAATATAAATTTTTTAGATAAGACTTGTAACAAAAGACAAAACTTAGTTGACTTACTAGATTTAAACTATTATAACACTGTTATAAAGGAACCCACTAGAATAACTTCTCATAGTGCTACACTAATTGACAATATAATTACCAACTTGCCAGTACAAAATATTATTAAGTCACATGTTATAAGGACAGTGTTTTCTGACCATGATGCTCAAGTTATACATTTTGTTAACTCCAGTAAAAAATTAGTACCCGAAACCGCAACAATAAGTAAGCGATATTTTTCTGACAACAACTGGAAATATTTTGAAACAATTTTAAACTCAGAAACTTGGAATGATGTATATAACTGTAGTTTAACGAACGAAAAATTTGAAATGTTTACTAATACATTTAATTATTTCTATAACTTAGCCTTTCCAGTGGTTAGTAAAAAGGTTAATCTTAGGAAAAAAACTAGCTTGAACTGGATAACTAGAGAAGTAAGAGAGGCTAATCTCAATCTTAACTATCTTAAGTCACTTCCTAGGAATTTAGTACCTGAGAATGTTGTTGAGGATGCTAGGAGTAAGTATAATGGTCTTGTAAAGAATACAAAAGCTAAGTTCTACGATGAACAAATTATGACCTCAGACAACAAGTCTAAAGCTATGTGGAATGTTGTTAATGACACAGTACCTATGAGACGCAAAGCAAAAAATAAATTTAAATATGAACTTTTTGTAAATGGATCGAAAATAATTGATGGCAGCTTGTTAGCGAGCACTTTTAATAGTTATTTTTCAGTAGTAGCCGCGGACATGGTGACCAGCATTCCACACCCATCCGAGCCTGCGGTGCTTGTACCCCCCAGCCCGGTTGGCAGCATGTTCATCAGTGAGGTGTCAGTCTCTGAGGTGTGGGATGTTGTGAGGCGGCTGAGGAGCACGCGTTCAACTGGGATGGATGGTATCCGTGTTGGTATTATAAAAAGGTGTTTTCCGTTCATTTCTATTGTTTTCACTCATTTGGTAAACTCCAGCTTAACCCATGGCATTTTTTCCATCTGTATATAAAATAAGCAAACTCATACCGATATTTAAATCAGGCTCTAAATATCAGATAGAAAATTACAGACCAATCAGTATCCTATCGGCATTTTCAAAAATCATTGAAACTATTATGTGTAATAAACTTATCCAATTCTTTCAGCAACAAAATATGTTTAGTCCGCACCAACACGGTTTCCTCAAAGGTAAATCTACGTCTTCTGCAATTTTTAATTTCATTAATTCCATTATAACTTCTCTTGACCACAAGCTGTACTCGATAGGCATCTTCTGCGATCTCAGCAGGGCGTTTGACTGTGTCAGGCATGACGTTCTGCTGAGTAAACTTGAGGCATATGGCATTCGAGGTGTTGCGCTTCAATTATTTGCATCCTATTTAAAAGACAGAAAACAAGTCGTAGAAATATCCACAAATACAGGTATTCACCATTCAAATGAGGGAGTCATTAAGTGCGGCGTACCACAGGGCTCTATTTTGGGACCAATACTGTTTGTCATCTACATAAATGATCTTCCCAAAAACATCAACCATAGCAAGATTATCATGTACGCCGACGACTGCACTTTACAAACATCAGAGTCTACTGCGTCAGCAGCAGTTGATGCTGCCAACAATAGCCTCGCTCAAGCTTCTGAATGGTTTTTCAAAAATGGGCTTGTTCTCAATCCAATCAAGACAGGCTTTATACGTTTCACAATACTTAAAGCACCCAATAGTCACATATTCCCAGGCAGTGGACTCACCTACAACAACAACTCATTGCAACATTTTTCTGCCACAAAATTTCTTGGGCTGCATTTGGACGCCCATCTCAACTGGGAATCTCATGTAGATGTCATCTGCAAAAGGCTCCGCCCAGTCTGCTATGCTCTCGGCCGCCTTGCTCAGGTATGCAGCATCCGAGTCCTTCTCGCTGTATATTTCTCCTATGTTGAATCAATTTTAAGGTATGGAATTATTTTTTGGGGTATGTCAAGTAACAAAAATTTTCAAAGAGTTTTTCAAAATTCAAAAATGGTGTATAAGAGCAATGATGAAAATGACCAGAAGGGAATCTTGTCAGTTGGTGTTTAAAGAATTAAACATAATGACGTTGGCTGGTCTGGTGGGGTATGAGTGCTGCATGTTTGTTAGAAATAATCCCACTCTGTTTACTGCTGGCGCGGCTTGCCACTCGTATTCAACGAGGGGCGCGCAGCGACTGACAGTGCGGCAACATTCGACTACATTTTTTCAAAAAGGGCCACAGTACATATGTACTGTAGTATATAACAGGCTGCCATCAAACATAAAAAAAGAAACAGGTGCTTATACTTTTAAAAGACTTTTAAGAGAGTACTTTGTAACAAAAGGCTTTTATAAGAAGGACTTTATACAAGACATGTAAACTGTATTTTCCTTGTTATATATTTGTTCTTACTTTGATGTGTTCAATTGTATTGTAATTTGAACGAATAAAATATTATTATTATTATTATTATTATACGAGAACGCCCGTCTAACCGTGCATTTAATTTTGACGATAGGACCTCTGACGGCCGACACCATCTATTTGACGTTAATATATTTAAGTTCAGCTTACAGAGCATCTGTGTACAAAGTTTCATTGCGGGCACTTGTTTGGTTTAGTCTCAGGAGCGACTTTTATACGAGAACGCCCCGTCTAACGGTGCATTTAATTTAGACGATAGGACCTCTGACGGCCGACACCACCTTTTTGACGTTGGTATATTAAAGTTCAACTTACAGAGCATCTGTGTACAAAGTTTCATTGCGGGCACTTGTTTGGTTAAGTCTCAGGAGTGACTTTTATACGAGAACGCCCGTCTAACCGTGCATTTAATTTTGACGATAGGACCTCTGACGGCCGACACCACCTATTTGACGTTGGTATATTAAAGTTCAGCTTACAGAGCATCTGTGTACAAAGTTTCATTGCGGGCACTTGTTTGGTTAAGTCTCAGGAGTGACTTTTATACGAGAACGCCCGTCTAACCGTGTATTTAATTTTGACGATAGGACCTCTGACGGCCGACACCACCTATTTGACGTTGGTATATTAAAGTTCAGCTTACAGATCATCTGTGTACAAAGTTTCATTGCGGGCACTTGTTTGGTTAAGTCTCAGGAGCGACTTTTATACGAGAACGCCCGTCTAACCGTGCATTTAATTTTGACGATAGGACATCTGACGGCCGACACCACCTTTTTGACGTTGGTATATTAAAGTTCAGCTTATAGAGGATCTATGTACAAAGTTTCATTGCGGGCACTTGTTTGGTTAAGTCTCAGGAGTAACTTTTATACGAGAACGCCCGTCTAACCGTGCATTTAATTTTGACGATAGGACCTCTGACGGCCGACACCACCTATTTGACGTTGGTATATTAAAGTTCAGCTTACAGAGCATCTGTGTACAAAGTTTCATTGCGGGCACTTGTTTGGTTTAGTCTCAGGAGCGACTTTTATACGAGAACGCCCCGTCTAACGGTGCATTTAATTTAGACGATAGGACCTCTGACGGCCGACACCACCTTTTTGACGTTGGTATATTAAAGTTCAGCTTACAGATCATCTGTGTACAAAGTTTCATTGCGGGCACTTGTTTGGTTTAGTCTCAGGAGCGACTTTTATACGAGAACGCCCCGTCTAACGGTGCATTTAATTTCGACGATAGGACCTTTGACGGCCGACACCACCTTTTTGACGTTGGTATATTAAAGTTTAGCTTATAGACCATCTGTGTACAAAGTTTTATTGCGGGCACTTGTTTGGTTAAGTCTCAGGAGTGACTTTTATTCGAGAACGCCCCGTCTAACGGTGCATTTAAATTAGACGATAGGACCTCTGACGGCCGACACCACCTTTTTGACGTTGGTATATTAAAGTTCAGCTTACAGAGCATCTGTGTACAAAGTTTCATTGCGGGCACTTGTTTGGTTTAGTCTCAGGAGCGACTTTTATACGAGAACTCCCCGTCTAACGGTGCATTTAATTTCGACGATAGGACCTCTGACGGCCGACACCACCTTTTTGACGTTGGTATATTAAAGTTCAGCTTACAGAGCATCTGTGTACAAAGTTTCATTGCGGGCACTTGTTTGGTTAAGTCTCAGGAGTGACTTTTATACGAGAACGCCCGTCTAACCGTGCATTTAATTTTGACGATAGGACCTCTGACGGCCGACACCACCTATTTGACGTTGGTATATTAAAGTTCAGCTTACAGAGCATCTGTGTACAAAGTTTCATTGCGGGCACTTGTTTGGTTTAGTCTCAGGAGCGACTTTTATACGAGAACGCCCCGTCTAACGGTGCATTTAATTTAGACGATAGGACCTCTGACGGCCGACACCACCTTTTTGACGTTGATATATTAAAGTCCAGCTTACAGAGCATCTGTGTACAAAGTTTCATTGCGGGCACTTGTTTGGTTAAGTCTCAGGAGTGACTTTTATACGAGAACGCCCGTCTAACCGTGCATTTAATTTTGACGATAGGACATCTGACGGCCGACACCACCTATTTGACGTTGGTATATTAAAGTTCAGCTTACAGAGCATCTGTGTACAAAGTTTCATTGCGGGCACTTGTTTGGTTTAGTCTCAGGAGCGACTTTTATACGAGAACGCCCCGTCTAACGGTGCATTTAATTTAGACGATAGGACCTCTGACGGCCGACACACCACCTTTTTTGACGTTGATATATTAAAGTTCAGCTTACAGAGCATCTGTGTACAAAGTTTCATTGCGGGCACTTGTTTGGTTAAGTCTCAGGAGTGACTTTTATACGAGAACGCCCGTCTAACCGTGCATTTAATTTTGACGATAGGACATCTGACGGCCGACACCACCTTTTTGACGTTGGTATATTAAAGTTCAGCTTATAGAGGATCTATGTACAAAGTTTCATTGCGGGCACTTGTTTGGTTAAGTCTCAGGAGTGACTTTTATACGAGAACGCCCGTCTAACCGTGCATTTAATTTTGACGATAGGACATCTGACGGCCGACACCACCTTTTTGACGTTGGTATATTAAAGTTCAGCTTATAGAGGATCTGTGTACAAAGTTTCATTGCGGGCACTTGTTTGGTTAAGTCTCAGGAGTTACTTTTATTCGAGAACGCCCCGTCTAACGGTGCATTTAATTTAGACGATAGGACCTTTGACGGCCGACACCACCTTTTTGACGTTGGTATATTAAAGTTCAGCTTACAGAGCATCTGTGTACAAAGTTTCATTGCGGGCACTTGTTTGGTTAAGTCTCAGGAGTGACTTTTATACGAGAACGCCCGTCTAACCGTGCATTTAATTTTGACGATAGGACCATCTGACGGCCGACACCACCTTTTTGACGTTGGTATATTAAAGTTCAGCTTACAGAGCATCTGTGTACAAAGTTTCATTGCGGGCACTTGTTTGGTTAAGTCTCAGGAGTGACTTTTTATACGAGAACGCCCGTCTAACCGTGCATTTAATTTTGACGATAGGACCTCTGACGGCCGACACCACCTTTTTGACGTTGGTATATTAAAGTTCAGCTTACAGAGGATCTGTGTACAAAGTTTCATTGCGGGCACTTGTTTGGTTTAAGTCTCAGGAGTGACTTTTATTCGAGAGAACGCCCCGTCTAACGGTGCATTTAATTTAGACGATAGGACCTCTGACGGCCGACACCACCTTTTTGACGTTGGTATATTAAAGTTCAGCTTACAGAGCATCTGTGTACAAAGTTTCATTGCGGGCACTTGTTTGGTTAAGTCTCAGGAGTGACTTTTATACGAGAACGCCCGTCTAACCGTGCATTTAATTTTGACGATAGGACCTCTGACGGCCGACACCACCTATTTGACGTTGGTATATTAAAGTTCAGCTTACAGAGCATCTGTGTACAAAGTTTCATTGCGGGCACTTGTTTGGTTAAGTCTCAGGAGTGACTTTTATACGAGAACGCCCGTCTAACCGTGTATTTAATTTTGACGATAGGACCTCTGACGGCCGACACCACCTATTTGACGTTGGTATATTAAAGTTCAGCTTACAGAGCATCTGTGTACAAAGATTCATTGCGGGCACTTGTTTGGTTTAGTCTCAGGAGCGACTTTTATACGAGAACGCCCCGTCTAACGGTGCATTTAATTTAGACGATAGGACCTCTGACGGCCGACACCACCTTTTTGACGTTGATATATTAAAGTTCAGCTTACAGAGCATCTGTGTACAAAGTTTCATTGCGGGCACTTGTTTGGTTAAGTCTCAGGAGTGACTTTTATACGAGAACGCCCGTCTAACCGTGCATTTAATTTTGACGATAGGACATCTGACGGCCGACACCACCTTTTTGACGTTGGTATATTAAAGTTCAGCTTATAGAGGATCTATGTACAAAGTTTCATTGCGGGCACTTGTTTGGTTAAGTCTCAGGAGTGACTTTTATACGAGAACGCCCGTCTAACCGTGCATTTAATTTTGACGATAGGACATCTGACGGCCGACACCACCTTTTTGACGTTGGTATATTAAAGTTCAGCTTATAGAGGATCTGTGTACAAAGTTTCATTGCGGGCACTTGTTTGGTTAAGTCTCAGGAGTGACTTTTATTCGAGAACGCCCCGTCTAACGGTGCATTTAATTTAGACGATAGGACCTTTGACGGCCGACACCACCTTTTTGACGTTGGTATATTAAAGTTCAGCTTACAGAGCATCTGTGTACAAAGTTTCATTGCGGGCACTTGTTTGGTTAAGTCTCAGGAGTGACTTTTATACGAGAACGCCCGTCTAACCGTGCATTTAATTTTGACGATAGGACCTCTGACGGCCGACACCACCTATTTGACGTTGGTATATTAAAGTTCAGCTACAGAGCATCTGTGTACAAAGTTTTATTGCGGGCACTTGTTTGGTTTAGTCTCAGGAGCGACTTTTATACGAGAACGCCCCGTCTAACGGTGCATTTAATTTAGACGATAGGACCTCTGACGGCCGACACCACCTTTTTGACGTTGATATATTAAAGTTCAGGTTACAGAGCATCTGTGTACAAAGTTTCATTGCGGGCACTTGTTTGGTTAAGTCTCAGGAGTGACTTTTATACGAGAACGCCCGTCTAACCGTGCATTTAATTTTGACGATAGGACATCTGACGGCCGACACCACCTTTTTGACGTTGGTATATTAAAGTTCAGCTTATAGAGGATCTATGTACAAAGTTTCATTGCGGGCACTTGTTTGGTTAAGTCTCAGGAGTGACTTTTATACGAGAACGCCCGTCTAACCGTGCATTTAATTTTGACGATAGGACCTCTGACGGCCGACACCACCTATTTGACGTTGGTATATTAAAGTTCAGCTTACAGAGCATCTGTGTACAAAGTTTCATTGCGGGCACTTGTTTGGTTTAGTCTCAGGAGCGACTTTTATACGAGAACGCCCCGTCTAACGGTGCATTTAATTTAGACGATAGGACCTCTGACGGCCGACACCACCTTTTTGACGTTGGTATATTAAAGTTCAGCTTACAGAGCATCTGTGTACAAAGTTTCATTGCGGGCACTTGTTTGGTTAAGTCTCAGGAGTGACTTTTATACGAGAACGCCCGTCTAACCGTGCATTTAATTTTGACGATAGGACCTCTGACGGCCGACACCACCTATTTGACGTTGGTATATTAAAGTTCAGCTTACAGAGCATCTGTGTACAAAGTTTCATTGCGGGCACTTGTTTGGTTAAGTCTCAGGAGTGACTTTTATACGAGAACGCCCGTCTAACCGTGTATTTAATTTTGACGATAGGACCTCTGACGGCCGACACCACCTATTTGACGTTGGTATATTAAAGTTCAGCTTACAGATCATCTGTGTACAAAGTTTCATTGCGGGCACTTGTTTGGTTTAGTCTCAGGAGCGACTTTTATACGAGAACGCCCCGTCTAACGGTGCATTTAATTTCGACGATAGGACCTCTGACGGCCGACACCACCTTTTTTACGTTGGTATATTAAAGTTTAGCTTATAGAGCATCTGTGTAAAAATTTTGATTGCGGGCACTTGTTTGGTTTAGTCTCAGGAGTGACTTTTATTCGAGAACGCCCCGTCTAACGGTGCATTTAATTTAGACGATAGGACCTCTGACGGCCGACACCACCTTTTTGACGTTGGTATATTAAAGTTCAGCTTACAGAGCATCTGTGTACAAAGTTTCATTGCGGGCACTTGTTTGGTTAAGTCTCAGGAGTGACTTTTATACGAGAACGCCCCGTCTAACGGTGCATTTAATTTCGACGATAGGACCTCTGACGGCCGACACCACCTTTTTTACGTTGGTATATTAAAGTTTAGCTTATAGAGCATCTGTGTACAAAGTTTCATTGCGGGCACTTGTTTGGTTTAGTCTCAGGAGCGACTTTTATACGAGAACGCCCCGTCTAACGGTGCATTTAATTTAGACGATAGGACCTCTGACGGCCGACACCACCTTTTTGACGTTGGTATATTAAAGTTCAGCTTACAGAGCATCTGTGTACAAAGTTTCATTGCGGGCACTTGTTTGGTTTAGTCTCAGGAGCGACTTTTATACGAGAACGCCCCGTCTAACGGTGCATTTAATTTAGACGATAGGACCTCTGACGGCCGACACCACCTTTTTGACGTTGGTATATTAAAGTTCAGCTTATAGAGCATCTGTGTACAAAGTTTCATTGCGGGCACTTGTTTGGTTAAGTCTCACGAGTGACTTTTATACGAGAACGCCCGTCTAACGGTGCATTTAATTTAGACGATAGGACCTCTGACGGCCGACACCACCTTTTTGACGTTGGTATATTAAAGTATAATTAAAGTATATTAACGGGAATTCTTTGTGGTAAGTAATAAATACGATTAACTGTGTAGATTTTGTGAAAGATAGTTTTTTAATAATTAGTTTTATACTATTATTTCAGATTTTGAATGTTTGTTAGCGCCTTCAGATTGTTGACTGCAAAATTGTTACACGGAATACAGACGGACGATAAAGTGACGCTAACTTCACGGTGGTGGCTGTCTGCTGCTCTGCTCTGCAGCGCAGTTTATATTTTAGTTAGTTCAGCTGCTATTGTTTTTTTAAAATATTTTTCTGGCATGACACCATTAATGACAGGATATCTTGTAACGCACCGTTCCAATATACCGACACATACTATAATAGGCTAGTCTGACAATGCGATAATTATAAATTTTCCATGATGGTGTCGAAAATACCTCAAAGCATCTAACTTTGAATTCTCCAATGGTATGGATACTCCGACTCAGAACTATTAGGGTGGCGGCCCACATTGCCACACTGAAGATAATGATACTCTATATATTTCCCACAGTACAGAATTATAAGTAGACTTGTAAAACCTAGCACGGGTGTGTTATACAGGGAGGACAAGAGACGGCTGTATTGAAGATATGTAACATTTCCTCTTGCATATAGAAAAACATAAATTACGAGTAGGAACCACTTCAATAAATACAAATGTCAAGGATGTCTCAGGGAATCAACTGATGGATTCAAACTTCTTTTCAGTTTAGAGAAATCATAATTTGATAGACAGTGATTTAATTATAAATTTAAATTCAAAATTAGAAAATAACTAATTTCTACCTAAATTAGTTTAGGTAGAACATTCATTTATCGGCTCCCAATCTTATACAAAATATTTTGTTTAAAGAAAATCTAAAAGCCATATTTAGTAACAATTCCATAAAGTTTTGAGATAAACACAGCATAAAAACAGATTTTTACATAAGATTGACGTACCAGGTATATTCATGATAGAAATATATTACATTCCATTACAACACGTGTGAAACTCGTGATTAGGCTATTACCAAGGCCTAATCAATAAGGTTGGTGCATATTTTTACATTATACCAATCTTACATTTAATTTTTTATTAACTAAGCTTATAGCATATACAAATTGTTTGTTAAAGTTTCCATTTTTTACCATGTATTATTGTAACCATTGGGATGTGCGGTACACATACAATACCATGTGGTTTGGTTGTTAGTAAATTCTTACATTGAACAATACTATTTTCAAAACAAGCTTAAGGACAGACGAAGCTCAAGTGATTAGCGATCGTTTCTTGGGACCTCACATTTTCCAGGGAAGTTTAACTGGATTTATGTATTTTAACTTTTTGCAACACAATTTGCCTCAAATTGTGGATGTGTTCGAAACTATACGTCGCCATGATATTATTTATTAACAAGGTGGTGCTTCTTCTTACTTTACTATTTAAATCCAAAATTGGCTAAATGCTAACTATTCATTCTTAGATAGGCAGAGAAGGTCCTGTACCTTGGCCTGCAAGATTACCTGATCTCAACCCCATGTTTTGTCTGAGGATTCCTTAAGTCTGAGGTGTATGTAACGCCTGTAAATAAAGAAGAGAAGCTTTGGAATATGATCCAAGTTGCAGCACAGAAACTTAGAGAAAAACTAAGCCATAAAAGTGACTGTTAGAGCAATACGAGAGAGTCAGAGCTTGTACAAGAGAGAACAGAAGACATTTGGAAAATACACCGAAATGAAACTGGTATATAGAGGAGGGGGTGCAAATGTGGAAACATGAGGGTAATGTGGAAACGTCAAGTATCTCGACTACAGGGAGCTTCGCTCTAGCGTCGATTACCGTAAACAGTCATTCTAGGTCCTATTTTAAACGGTACAGCGCTAGGAGTTAGTCGGGCATTGTAGTTGATGGTGGTGCATCGGCCTCTGTTTGGCGAATTTCCAAAAGTTTTGGAAGGTAAGTTTTAGATATTAGTTAGTCTATCTTATCATAGAGATAGCGTAGTGCGTATCATCGTATTGGAAAAGGGAGCTGTATGGAAGTTATTGTTGGGTTTCAATGAACATGTAAGCTAACTTTTCCTTGAATTAACTCGTAAAATCCAATATGGTAAAGTGCGGGTAACCTGGAAACATGTATATGGGGGCAATGTGGAAACGTTTCCGCATTACCCACATCATATGCATTGTTTCTAATATGCGATTTGCTTCCGTTTTAGATGCCAAGGAAGCACATCGGGCCGAGGCGAAAGTCTCTTTTGAAGAAGTGGGATCCTGTAAATACGATTAAAGCTATAACAGCATACAGGGAAAATAAGATGGGATTAAGAAAATGTGTAAAGGAGTTTTAAGTGCCCCAGACGACACTTCAGCGATTCGTCAAGAGTGGTCTATCACCTGAAGAATGTGTTGGTTTAAAAGTAGGACGTAAACCTGTCCTGCCTGATACTATGGAACAGCAGTTGGTGGAGTTTTTGGTCGAAATGGATCATCGTTTTTATGGCCTTACTAGGTTGGATGTCAAAAAGATGGCTTATCAACTAGCCCTAAAGAATAATATCAAGCACCCGTTTACCTCAAATGCAGCTGATAGGGCTTGGTTTGATCTTTTTATTAGGCGACACAAAAACAAAATCACAATTCACAAGCCTATGGGAACCTCATTTTCACGTGCCAATGGGTTCAATAGGGAAGCAATAGGCAAGTTCTTTGACATTCTGGAAGCTGAGTACGACAAGCACAATTTCACAGCTGATCGTGTCTACAACGTGGACGAAACCGGACTAACTGTAGTCCAGAGCAAGATACCTCATGTAGTAGGGCTTAGAGGTAAACGTCAAGTGGGGGTAATTACAGCAGCTGAACGAGGTTCGCTGGTGACTGTGATATGCTGCATGAGTGCCGGTGGAAGCTTCATTCCACCGATGATGATCTTTCCCAGGAAGAATTGGACAGATACTCTAATGAAAGGAGCGCCACTTGGGGCGATAGGAAAATATCATCCATCTGGATGGATTCAAACAGAGATTTTTACTGAGAGGTTTGATCATTTTCTTGCTATGACGCATCCCACAGCAGAGTCACCGATTCTGCTTGTCTTAGACGGGCACAACAGCCACGCAAGAAACCTTGATGTTATTGAACGTGCAAGGATGAACCATGTAACAATTGTGAGCATCCTCCCTCACACCTCGCACAAGACTCAGCCACTTGATAAGACATTCATGGGCTCGATCAAGACATACTACAGTGAGTACATCCGCCAATGGCTGCGTCAAAGCAATCGACCCTTAGGGCCTTACGATACAGCCGAATTGTTTGGTAAGGCTTACTTACAATGACAGATTACTTACTCTATCGCTGTCAAAGGATTTTCTGAGACTGGAATATTCCCATGTAACCGAAATGTTTTCAGTAATTTCGATTTCCTTCCCTCGACACCTGCTATTAGAGAGGAGCCACACGAAGATCTCGCCTTGTCAAGCACCTCTACAAAGAATCCAGCCTTGCCGAATACCTCTTCAGAGGATCACGCCATACCGGGAACCTCTTCATAACTTCCCAACTTGGCAAACACCTGTTCAAATATTTGTGTGTCACCACATGACATAATGCCATTACCTCCGATGAAGAGGAAGACTTCCAATAAAGGTCGAAAGCCAAGTTCTTGCGCTGTTTTCACATCATCCCCGTACAAGCAACAACTTGAAGAATCCTTATCAAAAACTAAACACAAGTTGCCTCCAACTGGAAAAAGATCCAAAGCTTCTTCTTCTGCAAAAACATGTAACAAACGCCTGCATTTGATAAAGAGTCGGATGCTGAAGAACACAACGAATTCATATCTTCAGGAGAGTCCGAACTAGAACTTCCAGTTGGTGTAGAAAACCTCTCTGATGAAGATGCTCTGTGCATATTTTGTGGCGATCCATTTTCAAAAGATGTGCGTGGTGAACTATGGATCCAATGTCAGTTATGTGATGAATGAAGCCACTCTGAATGTGCCGGTGTGGAAAAAGACGTTTGCGATTTCTGCAAGTAAGACTATGTTGACTATGCGAACATATTGAGACTATGTTAAATAAAATTTTAGATAAATTAAAGACTTTTAATTTAAACTCGTCCAACTTTGTAATAAACTAAAATATGTTTTATTTATTTTTTCTTATCTAAAAATATTTTCTACCAATAAAAACAACTAAAAAAGAATATAATGCGCAAATTTCAATATTCCTACTTGTTTAAGACATTATTTACTGTACATTTGGGATGTTTCCACATTACCCGCACTTTTTTTAACAATCTGAATTTGTAGTAAGTTTGCTAAACATTTTTATAGTTTTTAAGTACATGGATTTTGCAATTATGGTTGATGATTATCTATTATCAACATTACAACGTATTAAAAGGTATTTTTTCAGGTTGAAATAACAATCCTCTGATTTTTTACTAATTAAAAACAAACAGAGTTTCCACATTTGCACCCCCTCCTCTAGCTGTATTTAATAACAAAAACTGTGTGTGACTTTATGAATTGTATTAGCAATGTTTAGGGAACTAAAAAGCAGTAACTAAAAAGTAGTAACTAAATTTTGATTATATCGTGTTTTACACTATTGAAACTCACATAACTGTACTTAAATGATAAAAATTAAAAATATGTAACATTTTTTCCGAAAGTTTACGTTTTAAATCAGTTTATATGACATTTGCTGGTGTTTTGCGTGTTTTATAAAGAATTAGACTATAAATGCCACCTTTCTCTTTGAATTTCTTTCAGAAAATAAGAACTTCCCAATTTAAGTCGATGTAATTAATGTTTATGAAGATTTAAACACATTAAAAGTGATCCAAACTTACTCAAAATTTAATGTAGAATAGAATGATAGTAATAAAGTTTGAGAAACATATCGAAATGTCATAGAAATTTTACAATTTTTACAAAATGTTTTTATTAAACGACTAAAATAAGTTTTCTCTGGATGTGTGTGAGTAAAACACTTTAATTTCGATATTTCAATAATATTTATGTCGTATTTTGTTTGTCAGTGATGCCATTTACGTATATTATAAAAGAAAAAGTTGCAGAATTGAACTTTGAGGAATCACGGTCTGATTTAATCGGACTTTGAGTAATAAACTTGAATTTTGGGTTTTGTTACGTGCTAAATCTCCGCAATCTGAAATCAGTTTTCTAAGAAGAGGATATATTGTACTTAGGAGGATATAATATTTCGGTACACTACAAGAAAAAAGTGTTCACAAGAGTATTTGATTTAATGTTAGAAAATTAATAAGGAATTAAAATATACATTTTTGAATTAGAGCGAAAAAGTAGATACACAGTGTGTGCAAAAAAGAGCAACACGTACATACACTATTAGTTCTGTATTTGTATGGTTTTACTGCGTACCTTGACACATAAACAGTAAACAGTTTATTTCACGCGACTTAGGGCTAGTAAATATAATATGAGGAAAATAACATTTTAAGGTTTATTTACGGTTTGAAAATAATGAAATACAGGTCATAGTGATATTTAAATAGACACATTGCAGGAGGGCGGTTGTAGCAGGAGGGTAGGTGGATGAAAGTAACCCTGCTTCATAGCAACCAACCAGCCGACAGACCGCCGCACCACCACAACACCACAATTAACTGCGTACAAACAGTCCGCAATTAGCTTTGACAAATAGCTAACCATGCAAATTGAAATTTTACCAATTCAGTATACTGTTACCTGATACGTCCATTCATTGGAAGTTCCTGTAGGTGGCTCTATTTCAACATAAATTTATGAGCAGTTTTTTACACCGATATGAATGTATGAATGAAGTATGAATAATAAAAGTTGAGTAATGATATTTATCGTCAACTTTTACACAATTATTATTATCAACTTCACACGAAATTTGTGAACAAAAATGTATTGATGGCAAGTATTTCTATCTACTTAATGACCAATTTGGAACATCCGGTTTCGTTCATATAATAGCGTTATTATTAATCATCCTTTTTTAATATATAGCTTAGAAGTATGTCTCACTTTTAAAACCCGTATTTCAGAGATACATAAATGATTCTAGCGGAGCGTGTAGTATATAAGGTTTCAATTATCTAAGGAAATATATTAAAAGACAAATTCAAGGATACACTTCTACAAATAGGTGTACACTTTCTTAGAAGTATTTAACAACCGTAAATTCATTTTGACACATATTGTTTTAGCCAGCAAAATTTGAACTTAATGTATTATGAAAATTTCTCTAACGATACAAATTGTTGATGACAAATGTAATTTACATGAAACATGTCTATAAAACGGCCATGCTTTATAACATTGAGATTTATACATCATCGGAATGTACTTAACCATGTGGTAACCTGGTAATCGCACTATATTTAAGTAATGTGAAGAGTAGCGTCGTTCCCTCAAATTTATAATTATTTTAATACTAAAGCTATATCAAACTTTAAGAAAAATATGTAATATAATTAAAAATATGTTAAAACTCATAAAGTTTAACCGTAACGCTGATCACAGCGAGATCCGACGGCCAGACCTAGGAATTAACGTGGGTGGAAAATAGCACATAACTAGCAGACTCTGTTGACTGGTCGTAATTATTAACCTGTTAAATGTTTAGATTCGTATTGTCTTTTTTAAGTAAAAAATTTTTAATCCTACTATATAGACCACGAAAAAATAAAAAAATAGATTAGTACGTTTCGTTGATTGAAATATACCCTCTTCCTCAAAAACATAATACATAAGATTATACATACACAAAAAACATGAACTTTCCTCTTACTAAAATAATTTGATACAAACCGTAAAAAACAAACAATACTTGACTGCGACAACTCTGCTTCAATAGAATACTGCAATCAATAGTAGTTATTTAAAACTACGCGTTAAAATTTACCGACAATATGAGGGCATAGCAGAGTGTCGTATACAGGGTGTCCAAAAAGTCCCGGGTCGGTTAAATATTTTTCAAAATATTTAAAATAGAGCTACAAAACCTTACACAAAGTTACTGGACATAAAAATCTATTTTATCACATATTCAGTGATCCGCTACTTCTTCAGGGGGGCGGCCCGCCAGGAGTCAGAAGAAAATCTTAAATGTAAGCATAGGTTGATATGCATATCAAACAAAAGGTCTTTATTAGTAGAGTACAGAGCCGCAAACCCGATCTCAAACGGATAACCGAGTCAAAAATGACAGCCGTTTAAAGATGGCTTGAGTTTGCAACTTAGGTTAATGTAAAAAACAAACTGATGAGCTGAAAACCCAAAACTCCGATCCCTTTCAGAAATAACGAAACTAATATTCTACAACAACAATGAATTGTAAACAGTTTTGGGTTAGTTAAGTAAATATAATTCAATACCTAAATATATATATATATATATATATATATATATATATATATATATATATATATATATATTCCCGGAATATCATATATTCCCGGCGGAGCGAGTACTTTTTGCGATTCAATGTATATTGAAATTAAACAAGGCATTGCCATTTATACAATGTAATGTATATATTTACAGGGTGAGTCAGAAATATGGTAAAATATTTTAAGACGTGATTGTAGAGCTAAAAATAAGAAAAAAATGTTTTATAAAGGTAGGTCCGGAAACGCTCCATTACTGAGTAACTGCTGGCGAAAGATTTTGCTTTATTTTCAGTTCTCCTGGTGAATTTAAGTGATTCTGAATGGTTTTGTTCTTACTTTTTAACTCAAATAAGATGGATATATAAGGAAAATCACCTGAAAAATTAATTAAAACCACTCTAGAGGTTGTAGTGTGATCAGTTTTTGAGAAAAAGTATTAAATTTGCCAACAATCTAATAACAAAAATACCGTCTTAAATGTTTGAAGTCGAATGACATTGTTAAATGACCAATAAACCAATTGTTTTTCCTAATAAAGATTGTAGAGAATTTAATTCTGAAAATAACCGTAATAAAAAAAGTTAACTAAATGTGTAAAAAAGTTATGAAATTGACTCCTCACTTTTTACACTACACAGCAATTTTTTGCTGTTTTATAATAAGGAATGAGTATCTGATTGGTAACAGCTGGTAATTATTAATTATTTAAACAGCAACTGTTTAAATATTTTTAAATAATAAATAATCAGCTGGGCATTTATTATTAGATGATATATTTCACCTCATTGTTGAACAAAACAACAAACTGTAAAGATACTATGTGCTTGTGTTAAGTATTTTAACTAGTTATTTCCATCCATTTTATTAGTGATTTTGTGTTTCATTTATTAAAAATGGAAGGTAATATTCATGTGTATTCAAACTCTGATTTAGCAGACATGCATTTTAATGTATGGTTTGGAACGCTACAATAGTACTTCAGCAAGACGTCTGTCTAGCAAAAGAACTTTCCTAACCGCAGGTGTCAAAGCGCAAGATTTTTGCCACTATTCATCAATGCCTATCTGAAACAGGTTCTTTGAAGTCTTCGGAGCATAGTAATGCAGGCATCGCCCGATCATGTAGGACTGTTAAATTAGAAGAGTTAGTTCTTAATAAAATTTCTGATTATCCTGAAAAGAGTACTAGAGAATTGTCACTACAGTTCAATGTCAGCCAATCTAGTATTCGGAGAATACTACACGAGTACCAGTTACACCCATACCACTTCCAGCATGTCCAAGCAACTCCATGTTCCAGCAACTCTTTTGCCACAAGACTACGCTCCCCATGTTGTTTTTGTCGATGGCTTCTGTTAAAATGTGCTGATCCAAACTTTTTGAATAAAATTTTGTTTACCAATGAGGCTCACTTTACTTACAAGAACAGCTATCATTAACTTCCACAACAACCACATTTGGGCTGACAGAAATCCTCATGCTATCAAACCTAATCGCCCACAACATCGGTTTTCAGTAAATGTTTGGGATGGAATCTTAGCAGATCATTTTTTCGTATTCGTGCTTCCTCCCAGGCTTAATGGCGTGGTGTACTTGAACTTTTTAAGAGACGAGCTACCTAACCTGCTTGATGATGTACCTCTGCATTTGCGCCAAAACATGTGGTTTATGCATGACGGGGCACCTGCGCACTACTCTCTGGCTGTTCGTGGACACCTAAATGAGAGTTTCACAAATCAATCGATAGGCCGAGGTGAACCAGTTTCATGGCCAACAAGATCACCGGACTTAAATGCTTTGGACTGTTTTACCTTTGGGGACATTTAAAAACATTAGTTTACTCTTCCACAATAGATACCATTGAAGAACTCCGATTAAACATTTCTAATGGAATAGAAACCATTAAGCTGATACCTCGAGTTTTTGAATGGGTCCGAAACTTGATGAGAAGACGCCTGAACGCGTGCATTTTGAACAATGGAGGTCATTTAGAGCATTCTTTTACTCTTCCGGTGAGACTAAAAGCGATTGTAGATGTTTATTGTATTTAAAAATAAAATTTGGAATTAAAAATGTTTATTTTTCACCAGCTGTTACCAATCAGATACTCATTCCTTATTATAAAACAGCAAATCTTTGCTGTGTAGTGTGATACTTGAGGAGTCAATATCATAACTTTTTTACACATTTAGTTAACTTTGTTTATTATGGTTGTTTTCAGAATTAAATTCTCCACAAACTTTATTAGGAAAAACAATTGGTTTATTGATCATTTAACAATGTTATTCGACATCAAAAATTTAAGACGGTAATTTTGTTATTAGATTTTTGGCAAATTTCATACTTTTTCTCAAAAACTGTTCATACTACAACCTCTAGAGTGGTTATATTTGATTTTTCAGGTGATTTTCTTTATACATCCATCTTATTTGAGTTAAAAAGTAAGAACAAAACCTTTCAGAATAATATTTTACCATATTTCTGACTCACCCTATATATATATATATATATATATATATATATATATATATATATATATATATAATTGAATACCTAAAATTTCAGTCGAACCATAAATAATATTTTCAAGAGCTTGCGCCCAGATTGGATATTATACTAAATAGATTCCATCAGTCTGTCATAAATAAACGCAAAAGGAATAAAAGAAAACATGTTGAGTCTGAAAATGAAAACAAAGGAAAATCCACGTAATGTCAATCTCCTAGCCTTTGTGCCGGATTATCCGAGACCGCTGGTTGGATACCACAACGAAAGCAACGTTAGTCGTGGTACGGTACCTCGTTTTTGATTGACTGATATCAGCTGTTAATAAACTATTAACAATATCCCTTGTTTACGATTTTTAATTCAGGTTGTTGTTGACTAATGAACTTTAAAATTTTTTTTATATTTGTATTATCTAAAATTTCTATCATTATTTATTTCTTGACTTTTATAAACTATGGTACGTTATTAAGTTACTTTACTATTAACTATAAATTTTACTACAGTAAGTAATACGAATGAATACTACCTAAAAAGTTTATAAATCAACTTAATGTAAACCTAAAAAACTATAAAAAATATTATATTTATTACTAAAACATTATAAAATCTCATTCAAAGTAAAAAGACGTGAGGCGTTTTTCGTACCTCATCTGATACGAGATAACCAACAAAGAAGTGCTTCTTAGATTGTTCCAATAAACTCTCAGGAATACTTGTATTTGTATAGTTACTTGCTTCATTATGTTTGGTAGTTTTATAGTAAACAAAGGCTGCTTTACAAAATGTACATTAAAACGTTCCATAACAACTCTTCTCAGTATTTTGCTATATAATAATGTAATTGCGTGTGCATTTTTATTTAATTTACAATAATTTTCAGCTAACACATTTTGTCACTGCTTTGTTGACGCCAATCTCATTGTTCTCTAGTCAGTCAATGTTTTTGATCACAAGCAGTAATTAACACTAATTGAGAGTTGTAGGCGTACTACACACATGAATCCAAATACGTTCTCTCTTTAAAACTCGATCTCTGTAAAACATTTTATAGTAGCCTAAATATTTACTCAAATGTGATACTTTTTATTATAGTTACACCTAGCCGCACATTCTACTAACATATTGTGTTTTGAATAAATTTTAGGTTTTCATCATACACTGGTTCAATATTTTTATCAATAATCAAATGATTAGCTTAATGCCAAATTTGTTATAATATCTTATAATCTCATAGACTTCAAGTTCTTCGTCAAGTATTAAATTAAGGAACTAGAGTGACGGAGAGAAGACATGAATTTTGAATCAAAGACTTGCCAATTATCTAGATTTTATGTCAACATGTAACCTGGTTGTAAGGGGGGTGGGGTGGTACAGGAATTATTCAGCCGCCCGTGTTGCTAAACATACCCACGCGTGGGTTGTCCAAACACAAATCAGAGATAGAAATAGATTATAATGAACTAAATACTCATATAATGGTTAAAAAAGTTAATGGTAATTATTTAATACGTCTTTATTGTTATAAATAATAAAATATAGTTACATAAAATATCTCTTCCGGAGCAGTGGGGGGGAATGGTTTACGGGTATTTAATATATGACTGTTATCTCAATATCAAACTGAAGATGCTTAGGTAATTTTGAAGCTTAATTAATTGTCATTGTTTTGGTGGCGGTCTCTAATGGTATGACGACTCCAATTATTGGTGTAGTATTATGATGCTTTAAAAACTTTAACTCAATAGTCTTGAAACCTTACGAATTTTGAAAACTTTTAAGCACATAATTACTATTCAAAATTGTGGACTTGGCTTGTATGCAAAACGCCAGAAACTACGTTGGTAAACGTTTTTACAAGTATTTTTTCGATGTTTTCGTATACTCTTTTCGTTTTACTCTGCAACTCAAACTGGCAAACTGTTTGTATTGTAATTGATCTGAAGTCTAAAGCTCTATACCGCTTTTCTCTATGATAGCTTAGATATAACTACTAACTTTCTAATCCATGAACAACCTCCGTCTGGAAACCTTGAGAAAAGTTTTTGAAATTATACAAAGAAAAGCATTTATTTATTTGTTTTATAGTTTAGAATAGTCAAGATAAAAACATAAATTTAACGGTATAAAAGTCGAAACATTTTATTCCATAATACTGGCTGACGAACTTGATCAAAGTATAAGTAAGTATTATCAAAGTACCAAGTGTAGCTTGTGCCAATCATAAATTACGTTGTTTTCATTTTTATTAGCACACGTTGTATTGCATGAGATCATACATATAAGTTTTATACATTTTCAATAGAACGGGTTTTTCGAACCATAATCGGCGAAAATAAGGAAAAGGTCTTTCAGTAATTCTGTTATGAGAGTAGTTAAAATAACACAAGGGATTGAAGGAATATTTTAGCTAAAAAAATATATGGTACCTATAAAGTTAATACCGTCATCGGGGGAAAACTATTCTTTAAAGAATATATATATATATATATATATATATATATATATATATATATATATATATATATATATATATATCACGTGGGAGTACTGCAAGGATGGCTTGTATTTGAAGCAAAAACAGTATTTTGTTGCAGATACAAAGAAGAGAAAAATAATGGAGCAACACATTTCGCTGAGCTGGCGACTGATGAGGGTTTGTGACACAATATCTTGCAGCATTTGTTTGGATCAGTGTGACACCGGGCCTTTCTCTGGGCAGTGGGCACTCATTCGACACGCAGTTTCACTTTGCAATTTGGCTTACTTCCCTTTTATACTAGAGTACTACGTCATTACTTTCAATTACACGGTTTAAATTACAATTACCCACTAACTTGCAGTAAGCAAAACAAACTGTTTTAGCTTAAAAACGGAAACTGTTTCTATAAGATTTGTTACGGAAGCAATAGTTGATTGTTCTGGTGAAAGGAACTGTTCAGGGCTCAAAATGTAAAACATTTTCAGAAAATTCACGAGTTTCTCGTTTATTTAAATCAAAATAGTGAAACCGACATTAAACGATATTTAAATCTCAGTGTTATCTGTATGTCCTTTTTGAAAATGAGTACTCGTTTTTGTAAGGGAAAAATTGCATTTTCAAAAGAGTAATCAGTTTTGTAAGTGGTGGCAATATGTATCTGGAGCAGCTTTTGAGCAGCAACGCAAATATTCCAACATGCCACAAGATAATTTTGCTTCCTAACTGACCTTGACTACCCCCGACCTTATCAACAGTAGACAGCTTCATGGGAATCCCCGGGGTTTTTCTAGTACTAAATTTTATCAATATACATACATTTTTGTGCCCCTCACTAAAGTTACTAAATAGGCTTGCGACTTCAAAAAAGGTTTCGGTTAATTTTCTCTCAATTTTAACTTGCAACGTAGTTTTTACCAAAATAGCCACCTCTTCTCATTTGTACAAGTTTCTTTGACGGAAATTGGCTAATTTCTAATTAAAAAGAACATAATGCTTCCGCAGACTGCAGGTTTAACGATAAGAGTCGTGCGAATGACCACTTAGGCTTCAGTCAGAAATGCATCACATGGCTCCTGAAATCTCTTCTGGAGAATTCTGTTAAAGTTCAAGAGATGGGCACCTCATACATACGAATTAACTTAGTGTCACGGAACAAGATCATTCCGATACAGTAGAGTCGTGACGATCAGGCGGGGTGTAGTGAGGCGGTAAAGATGTGGTGCTCAAAGTATTAAAAACTTATGTGTTGCCTATTATCTCGTTCCTCGTGTTACGGATCGGGGAAATCCACAATTATCATCGAGCAGCTGACAGGCGGTGGAGGATCTTTGCCAAGACCACCAGTAGCATCTGGTACCTGCCAGCTGCTGTACCAGCAGACATGTCACGTCCATAGCTGTCACTCTTAATACTAACAGCAAAAGACGTAACTCTAGTTGAGGAGTCTGATACATCAATTTTGTAAACATTATTGATAGGACATAAGCTCCTAGAGACTGATAACTGTTAGTGGTCTGGAGGTCCCAGAGGCTGGGTGCTTCTATAGACTGACATCCAGGAACGGCCAAAGTATATAAGTTCCTAGAGACTGATAACTGTCAGTGGTCTGGGAGTTCCAGAGGCTGGATGCTTCTATAGACTGACATCTGGTCAAAAGGTCTTGAATATAAGGTGAAGAGCATACATATAGGCACATATAAGTATACTGTAACACTTTGTAACATTTTTTTAACGCTTTATAATAAAAAAAAATGTTACTTAGAACCGTGTTTATAGTTGCGCTATACATGTTCGTTAATTGTCAACTTATTATCCAAAGTAACTAAGTGAAACTTCGTCCTCCAAGATCATGAACGCTTCGAAACACTTCTTGGAAACTCTCCAAATAAATAAAGTTGCTTAGTTTGATACTTTAATTATTAATAAGATTAATAACGAAGTTTTACTGTGAAAGATCAGGTTATTTACTTTACTTCGCATTGTTGTAGACTACATTGTAATCACCAGGATACGTTTCAATTTACCGTATATAATTCCTTAGATACATATTCATATGCACAAAACATTAATCTATAATGAATCTTATTTAATAGCGACATATAAGTGATTGGAATTATAAATGTTAGTTAGAAAGAGTTTTGTGTAGAACGTTACTGAATTTGAAAAACTGAATGATTATGATTGTTAAGTAACATGAACTTTTAATTTGTCTGGATGTAATAATTACTGCAAAAACCCTAGCAGTAATGTATTATAATTATTTGATGTTTACCAGTTGTGTGGGAGACCTAACATTTTAACGTTGAACGTGCTACGAGTGTGAAAATACTTGATTGAATGTGATAAGCCATTGTACTGCTGGACTTCATATATCTTTATATCTTGAATTATTTGGTCGTTTCGAACGCCTTTCTAATTTTTATGAGAAACTTTTTCGTTTCTAACAGCACTTGTAGAAGATCTCCAATACTTTCTAAAATCGGGCAGCAATGTTCATAAGAAATGGTTTAGTATTAGACAGGCTTCTATATGAGTTTAATAATAATCATGACCACCAGTTTGTTCTATTTAGTCTAATGACGTAAGAAAGCAGTATTTTATGTTAAATCAAATACTCGTACTACTTGTTAAACAAAACTATTTTAATTGACTAATTGTCAAAATTGTTCGAACCGTTTTTATATAGGTAAACAATATACCCGGTTATTACAGTACAATTGATTTGAATATAAAAAACTATTTAAAAGTTAAAATTGAACATGTTAAATATAAAACCTCGAAGAAAATTGCACATGCTGGTGTATACGATTTTGTAACAATGCCCGCCAACGTATTTGGTGAACACCATGTACAGGCCAAATGTCAAACGACTGAGTTAAAGCTACATGTTCTATGGCAATTTTTTAACAGAGGGCCAGGTTTCCTGGGCCTAATAGTTGCCTTTCAGCCATCCGGATTATTGTGCACTCTCTTCCAGGTTTAAGCTTTGTCAAATCCCAGGCCTTTACAAAACCATGAGATCTTCTGAACAATGCTTACCTGTTCCAACCCCTCTTCCGCATGCCTAAAAATACTCAGGAACCTTGAGTGTTTGCTCTGTAATGCCGAACATTAAAATATGACATGCTCGGCTGTTTTGTAAGCCTCGCCACATTTCCTGCACAGTGTTTCCTGAACCGGAATACGTATTCTGTGTTCTATGGCTTGATCATTTAATTTGTTTGTTGTGTAAACCTTGACCATAACAGTGTTGTTAAGAGACTATCCCTTAGTATGTACATATCAACTGATACTATGTCTTACATACATGAACACTCTTAATCCGTTCAGTCATTTGTAACTCAGCAACAGAGAAAATAAACAGCTACAATAGCTCATCAAAGGACCTGACACAACGTAACGAAATATGTGGTGCACAGTCGGATAGACTTATGTGTTATTTATTATCCGCCAAGGGGTCGTCGAATTTATCATCGCGTAGCTGACAGGCGGTGGAGGATATTCGCCGAGAGCACCAGTAGCTTCCGGAGGCACCAGTTGCTGGAACAGTAAAGAGACGTCACGTCCATAGGTGCTCTCAATACTGACATCAAGAGACGTAACTATAGTTGAGGAGCTCTAAAATCAATAGAGACACTCCTTGGACCAAGAGGAACATACTTAAAATAAAGTAAAGAAGTGAAAGTAAGTTAGGTCTAAGAAGCCCTCTCTAACACTTGACCTGGGGACCCACGGCTTAAAGGTGGCTTCCGAACCACCACCAATGCAAGGACAGCTTGCAAGGACAGGAACGCTCAGCAGTCACCCATCCAAGAAGCTGCCACGCTCGACGTTGCTTGATCTGGTTATCTTGCGATGACCATTGTACGTGCAACGGTGCGTACCAGATTTTAAGACTCTAAACCTTTGCAACGAGAGTTAGCGCATAGATGGTCGGACAGGATGACGTACATATAGGCAGATTGCACCTTGACATTTGGACCACAAAATCGATCAGATTCTTCGTGGGACCAAAAGGAACTTATGAACTTGGTTTCAAGTTTCTAGGACCGTCCAATCAAAAGTTAGTGCACAAACCACACAATTTCAACAAAAGCCTATCGGAGCCTGAATAATATCGTCTCCTTGCATTCATTACAAATGTATTGCACTTGACGAAATTTTTTAAATGTGTAAGCTACTCAACCATTTGCGAAAATATAAATTTTAATGTATTACTAATAATTCTTTACTATTACCTATTGTAATAGTTGTATTATTCCTAAATTAAAAATAACTTAAGAATTTGAAACTATTAGTTTTTAATATAAATAATATACCATGAGCGAAAAACTTCCAGTTTCACTTAGTCCAACTATTTTCTTGATATACTGGATTTCATATGCCAACTAAGGAGTGAGAACTATCGTAACTCTCACCTTTCCACGTAAAGTTAGTCTTGAAAAAATTCTGCTAGAGTCAAATTTTCCTTTAGACGTAATTTCAGTAAAAGTTAAACAATGTTTGATCCTGGAAAGTTTTAGATAAGTCCGACTCAGGTAAATTAGGAATGTAAAAATAACGGAGCCGTATCTGCAAAAATAATTTATCACATAAAAATCTATAAACAAGTATGACATTACTGACCTAGTAGCAGCAGACTCAATTTTGATTTTATGTGACATTCTTGTATTAAACATCTTGAAACATCGTAAACATTTTTCTCTCACCATAGAATATTTGTGACATTTATAAGCTAGTTTATTATCACAGTCATGATAGCTGCTGAGAGAATCCAAACACAATGTCATTGCTATACAGCAGTCTGAGGTACAATAGCTATACGATATACTACACGTCGGCTTTACACTAAGATTGCTGCTATAAACGGCTTTCACGCACTTTACATCCTAATAAAATGTTATGGCAGCGCAGATTAAACCTAGCATTTATAGTTTGAACGGTTCATCTTAATTTATTTACACATATAAAAATGTTGTTACTTTTTTCACTGGTTTGTTAACCGCTGTGCCGGTTCTCTCGTGTAACCTGGTAATATTTCTTGTTTGTTTGTTTTTTTTTTATTTTCTGTAAAATAGTGAAACCGTTGGAAACAAATAAATAAGACTCATGGTGTGGCTTCAGATTGTGATCAATTAATAAAATATTTGTTAGACATTATGGCTCCCAAATATAGTATATATGTTACACTCAAACTCCGAATTCGGATAATATCCGAAATTTTTACTCACTTCACGATGTGGACAACGTGAATTACCCAAGTCGCGGAGTAAGCATTTTATTCGGACATTGGCCGAAGCGAAATACCCAGAACGCGTTGTGGGTACACGAAAGTACTCAATTTCCGAAATAAACACGTTCGCCGGAGATTGAGCAAAACCATAATAACCATAACCCGACGTGGTTAATCTATTTTATTTTATAGTTTGAGTGTAACATATATACTTAAGAGATACAATTTAAACACAATGATATCCTGAGGCGTCTCTTATAGGTAAACCACTAACAAAAAAAACCTTGGTTGATTTGAGTTCACGCAGGGGTGGGGTAAATATCCCTCCACCGCCCCTCCAAGCATCCCCACCACTGCTCGGTGCTCACTCTATTTCAATCTAATAAAATCAGCTGACTAATCTGTCTCAGTCGGTATCGCTCACTGCTGCGACCCGTTCAGTTGAACCCGGTCAGTACAGAGTTTACTAAGCCTTCCCGCTAGAGCGTGTTTTTACCGGTCATCGTGTTGACTGAACAAAATGAACGAATTAACGACTGGATGTAATGACCAAGTGAACGAAAGGATCTGCTTGCAAAAATGTGTTCGGATGGAGGAAGAAACAACATATTTTTACATTGAATGGATAGATATAGGACCTAACAATAAATGTATTGTTTCAGGAATCTAGTAAATGGTAAATATATAATATTAATAGAACTGATTAACAAAAATTAACTGTATGTTACTACGTATATGCATTACTAAATATTTTAAACGTTAATACTTAAGAACGATGGACTTGGTTGATTAATATGCCTTTGATTTATCATAAGATTATTCACTACAAATGTTTAAATAAATTACAAAACATCAAACAGACAAGTTGCATTGTTTGAAAATAATTTATTTTTATAAATAACAACACATTTTAAACATTTAATCGATTAATTTACCACCACGTTTCATAATACCCAGGCTGAGTTATTAAAATAATATTACGCACACTACTATATACACAGAACGCCTCCACTCAGATCGACCCTGCACATCGCACCTATATCGACCATGTGTTACCATGATAACCTTTTAAATGCTAATTGGCAATCAATTTTTAACAGCACTAATGTTAATGTTTTTACATTACAACTTCAGAATATTATTACAATTTCAATAGACAATCGAATAAATTTAAAACGAGGTCAAAAAAAGCTAAAACCATGGATTACTTCAGATTTAGTTCAAGCTATAAGTGCTATAAGACAAAGAGATAAATTACGTAAATTAGTGAAAAAGCAACCATTTAATGTGGAGCTTAAAAATCCGCTATGTCAATTGCAGGAACATTTTAATCAGAAATTTAAAGCAACTAAAAATATTATTTTTGTGATAAATTCGACCAAGCTAATGGGGATTTAAATATATTTAGGGGGTTTTAAATTAAATTGAGTGGTAGAGGGGTTAACAAAGTTTCTTCCCTAAATAAATATTTGCCAAATACCAAAATTATTCAATCACAAAATTCAGCTTGAAGTAGCTAACGAATTTAATAAATTCTTTACTAATCTGGGTCAGAACTTGGCGAACCCTAATGGCTCAAAATATAACAATTTTTTTCGAAGACAGATCTTATAGGCTTCATTCGACCTTTAACTTACGCACTGTTCCAAGAGTTTATACGTTTACGTATCCAGTTTGAGAGGAAATTTCGCTCTTGGACACGATTCAATACCTGCAAGTATATTTAAAAAAATCACATCATAATGTGAATGTGTCAAAACACATTCATTTTTTTGACAAATAAAATCCGCAAGTACTTTTTTTTCCTTCAGACAATTACGAGAAGTACTCACAGATAAGGAAATTAAAGTGGTCTACTTTGCTTTCGTTCAATCCCAACTTTCATTTGGTATTATAGTCCATGGTGATGCTTTCAAAACTATTCTTGAGCCATTAATTTTTTTAACAAAAAACAATACTAAAAATAATGTTCTTTAAGAGTACAACATATTCTTTAGAATTAATTTTCTTCGAGGAAGAACTAATGACTATAAGAAATTTGTTAATCAAAACCATTCTTACTTACTTATACATTAATTTTTCATACTCCTTTAGCGTTGAGAACTTATACTCATAACACACGGTAGCCTACTCGCAACAAGTCGTCATTACAGTTTCTATATTAAAAAAAAACATTCAGCGTAACAAATTGTATTATATTTCTCAAGTTTTGTACCGTCACGTGTGTTTGAGTTACAACTTCGCTTCTGTGTTACAATTACCAAATCTTTACTGGTTTAAAAACGCGTGAAGAATGAATAGGTTACTATCGTTAGATGTGCGAAGAAGTATGTAGACTTATAGTCCCTTGTTATCGCTGAACTTCTAACTCTTCCTCGCTATTTATTGTTATTCGGTCTGTCGTTCACTATAATTACCCATAACTAATACTTCATACGACAGTGCAGCAAAACTAGATTTTATAATCTCGGTTACGTATCATTATCAATGTGACTCATCAATTGCCTGCGTGGTCACTGTTGTCATTGCCATCCAGCCGGAATAAAAATAAATTCTAAAACCATTTAATAATATCAAAAATTACTAAAACTACTATGTTTTATTTATAAAATCATTTGTTCTATTATTAGTTTTGAGTTCCAATATTCACGACCAGAGCCTACCCACAGGTCCTAGGCCCATGTAGGCTCATCTCGGTTATACTATTCTTCTTATTTCAAATTTTAAATTGAATTAATAGAATTAATGCAAGGTTTATTATAATAAGAAATAATTAACTACGTATAAGTACCGTATTGTTACACTCTGATACATGATTTCAGACATTGTATATATTTGCTTACGTTTGTTGCAAAACGTGTATACGTGTGTTTATTGAACTATTTTTAAGAAAATAAACCATTTATTTCATTTTTTCATTTCACCTGATTTGGAAAAAAGTATCAAATTTATTCAGTTGCCAGGCCAAATTGAACAAAACTTTCAAAGTGAACGGGCTTTTTGAAACACTCCGATACCGATCCGGATGACTCGTTCACCGGCTGACTGACTCGTTCGAATTGAACGGTCCAAGTAAGTAACTGCAGTATAAACAATATGGCGCGAGCAAGACAAGATTTAAACAGCTGACAAGAAGAGATGCTCCCGCCCACTCGCCACTCCCCCCCGCCGGAGGGGGGCCCCTCCTGCGCTGTGCTACTCAAATATTTGCTTCTGCGCAGGTTTCTTTGTTAGCGGTTCACCTATAGATTAGTTGTAATTTAGACATACATTGACAAAGTTACTTTATGCTTTTCCCAGTGCCTTTTCACTGGATTAAAATCCCCAACCGCTGGGTAATCAGCGTACTTTTGTAAATAAATTAATGATAACAAACCGTATCTGAGACCATTTACACAAAACATTAATCCATTGCATTTTGCAATGGATTTAAACCTCATTAAATCTATTGATGTTTAAGCCTAATTTATTCTCGTTACGCAAGGATATTTTAGCTCTAACCATAACAGCACTTTGTCATGTCTCGCTGCTAAATGACGACAATGACAATTCTTGGCCACCAACTGGAAAATAGGAAAATGATGCAAGCAATTTCGAACCATTGTGGCTTGGTTACTGTACGATTAATAATATGTACAAATTATGCTTTTCAAATACAATACATAATAAGTAAATAATATAAAATTTCTTTATTGCTTACATATACAGGGTGATTCAGAAACTGCTCATTGTACATGTACAAATAATGAAAACAGTTTATATAAACATGGGTCCAGAAATGCTTCGTTAGCGAGTTACGGCTAGCAAAAGATGTAACCCATTTCAGCTCACCATGTAAAACGAGGTTGACCTGAAATTCTGGTAAGGTATATTAAGAGGCGAATTCAAGCGTTTCTTATAGTTTTGGTTATGAAAATTGAATAAAGCAGGTTCCATAACTGTAAGTTATGTAGTTTTTGAGAAAACCAATGCCAAATGAAAAGAATGAAGTGAAAAAACACATTTTTTCACCTTTGGACAACAATAACTTTGTTATTTTACTAACAGATCGAAATTTTTAATACAAAACTTTGTTATTTTACGAACAGATCGAAATTTTAATACAACCTGTATAACATTAAATCTGAACAAAACGGTAAAAATAATGGTCAAAGAAGCAAGTATATGCTTGATTGAATTAATATTTATTCATAACATTACAACACGTCTTTTAATTTTACTGGCAATAATTTCGTTAATTCCCATTAAAACATTAATTTTATACAAAGAAATTGTAAATTTCAACTCTTAGATGAAAAATTCTTTCATAGAGTAGATTGATTTTAATAGTGCATTGAGGGGCTGCCGACACTGTATGGCTTGATTTAATTTGTTTTTTAAAAGCACAGAAAGGTATTTTGCGGGAAAGTTTCATTTCATTAGTAGCAATACAATAATCAGTTGCTCAACAATAATATGATTTGAATTGTTGAACTCAAACAATTTTGAGTGGTAACAACTGAATTTCAATCCTTGTGCGGGTTGATCTGTTCACAGTAATTTAAGTTAATTTGAGTTTCATTATTTAAGTATTGTTTTTTCCGCAGTAATTATTCAATTATTGAATTAGTAATGTAACACTTATTTATAGGTGAAGAATACGCCGATATGGTGTATGTTAAGGCAGTGTATGTGTTGAAGAATACAGACAACGTTACCATTACCGCAGAATTCCAAATACAATTGGTACTATATTTCTTACGTTACGGGAAATAGGATCACTTCCTAGCGCAAAGTTCCAGTGAGACCAACATTGTAGAGGAATTTTTGTTGTTGTTGAACATAGTCCAGATATCAGTACATGACGTATTTCTAAACGGTTCAGGGTTACTCAAAGTAAAGTATGGAGAACAATCAATAATAACAGGCCTATCATATACAAAAAAATACAGCATTTACATCCAGGAGACAATGCGCATCGCTTAGAGTACTGCTTGTGGTTAAACACTCATCGTCGAATCTTGAAGTATATTTTATTTACCGATGAGTCATAGTTCACTCGTGTTGGTATCAAGAATCATGGGCAGAAGTGAACCCTCATGCAAAAATTGCATGTAACTTTCAACAGCGTTTTAGCATACGCGTATTAAGTGTTATTATTCATGATATTATGAATAGAGCTTTTATTTTTCTAGAGTGCTTAATTGGTTAGACATACTCTTCAAGAAGAATTACCGATGTTCCTTGAAGATATTACTCTTGCAACGCGACACCAGCTGTACAGGTGTACAGCGCTGACTCACATTCCATCCTGATGGCGCATCGCTACATTTTTCTAACATTGTTTCCACCAACTTAGAATCTACAGTTTACAAATAAATGGATCGGTAGTAGACGTCATATACACTGGCCACCCAGATCACCAGATCACCAGATCATACGATGGTGGATTTTTGTATATGGGGATGGATGAAGGAGAAAGTTTACGAGATCAAACTTAATTCCCGTGAGGCGCTACTTAGACGTATTAATGAAGCCTCTACGCAGTTAATGTAAAGCCCTGTTGAACTACGGAAAGAGAAGAACTAGAAACAAGAGCCATTCTTAAACGAACAGAAAAATGCCTTCTAGCCGGCGGAGGCACTAATAGGAAAAGGTTGGGTTGATTCTTATTAAATAATAAACTTATACAGGTTAATGAGATGTGTGTTTATTTAGTACAATTGATAGACTATTCAAAAAATTTCTAAGTAAACAAACTATTTTACTAATAACAATCCTAGTTGTTAGGCATCGAACCACGTGGAACTACTGCCATACTACCCTCCTGGGCAGTGACTTTGGCTACAGGTACAAACTGAAAGAACTTTTCTCCTGGAATGGGTTGTACGTTTTTCAACGATAGGCGTAGTAATTTTAGCTACAGGTGTATTAGTAGGAACAGACAGGGCAGCACAGGGCAGCAGGAACTGAAGCAGGCGCTTCTTGCAGAATGAAAGCTGGTTTCACACAATCCATAGAAATTTTGGTATGCTTGTTACACATTTTGAGAGTCATAGGTTTTTCGTCTCGATCACGAATTTTGTGAGGTCCATATGGTTGGTAGTTATAATGCCTTCTTTCAGAAAGGCTTTCTTTCTTCTTGGAATAAAAAGCAAGATTTTGCCGGACACCATCACTGAGTTGTTGTAAACATGCATTCACAGAGTGATTCGAAGCATTTGTGAATAATGCAAAATGTACGTTGAAACGAGGGTGTACGAAAAGTGGAGTAGACGAAATGCAGTTTTTGCATGTCTGAAAAGCTTCTCTTAATTGACTTGTCCACAAGATTGGTTGGGACGTTTTGAGGATGAGATTACTAATAGCATCATGCAATGGGGATTCAAATGCAGTGGGATGATGGCTGAATCTGTGATAAAAACTTGAGGATTTCAAAAAAATGTGAAGTTCCTGAGCTATTTTTGGTCATAGAAAATCTCTAATTACATTGACACGCTCAACTGGAGATCGAATAATATCAGCAGAAATGTTGTAACCAAGAAAAGTAACCTCTGTAACTCCAAAGCCGCATTTTTTCACTTTGATGACCATTCCGTACTTTGAGGGACATCCAAAAAAGATTCTAGGATGGCGCTAATGCTCTTAATGCTCCTATTTAGAATGCGATAAAACGAGAATGTCGTCCATATAAATGAAGAAAAAATCCAACCCATGTAGAACTCATAAATCATTGAAAAGTTTGACCGGCATTTTAAAAACCGAACGCGAATTCGAAAAGGCCAATAGATGAGATTATAGCAGTTTTACAAATATCTTCAGCAACAGTAATCTGCTGATAGGCTTCCACTAAATCGATTTTAGAAAATATTTTACAGCTATCAATAACTTATCGTCGTGAGCAGGGCGAACTGGATAAAAATCGAGGAATACTTCGAGCGGTTAACGCATGAGAATCACCGCAAGGACGCCAGCTTGAATCAATTTTAGGTGCAAAATGTAAAGGAGACGACCACTCACTTTTGGAATGACGAGTTGTTCCAGCTTGCTCAAACTCTTTTCGAACAACTTTGTAGTTTTCAGGATTCAAAAAAATTGCCAGTATCAAAGTAACAGTGACAAGGTTGTCTAGCAGTAATAAAAATACGATTACCAGTTTTGTGATTGAATTTTCATGGTAAACTAGATAGTAGTACAGTAATATCAGGAAATCTAGAAATAAGAGTAAAAAATTAAATAATTATTCACAAGTTTTATGCTACTTTGTGAATACGTTCGTGGAAAACCTGAAGTACGAAGACCAGTGGTTCCATCTATAATGGATACTACACATAATTGGTTAAAAGGTGTTAATAAGCATGAAAATACGCTACAATAAATCTTCATAAGAAGTTACGTCTAAGTCATAAAGTTAAGATTCAAGGTTAGACATCAATAGGTTTTGATTCTGCTTCATTTACGACATTCAGCTCGTAGTTTACAGGGAAATGACGTTCACGGAGAAAACGACGAGGAAAACTACATCAGAACCAATATCAAAAAGAAAGTTGTCTTTTGATGCTTTATCAACTAAATTGAGACGGCTTTTAGATGTACAATAGCCATATGCTGTGCTTAGGGACGGTTTTGGTCGTTTTCAGAAAAACCGAAAGGTGGAACAAACTATTTAGTGCGTTTTTGGAATTTTGAATGATAACAACAAACCCGATCCGAAGATTTAGCGTTTTGTGTAGGAGTTGGACTTTCTTGGTAGTAAATACGCTTCGAGCTACGAGATAGAAAAAGTGGGCGAGAGTGAGAAGTCAAGTGCTCGTCAATTTGCTTTTGGAAATTGGCAATTAAGTCCAAAATAATGCTTCGGTACCTTTGTCACGTTGCACAACATTTACAGAGATCGATCGATGGTGTGCTAAGAGCGACTTCTAAGATCCGGTCAGCGAGTTCCGCAAGTTTTTCAAGTGTCAATTCCGACTGCCAAAGTCAAAGTCAAATAATTTACCTAGAAAAAAAACGTGTAGATCATAGACGTACAATAAACAAAGACATACAAATTAATTCATCATTACGTTATTTATCATTACTTTAAAAGACTACTATAGCCTATTGTACTTTCGCAATCTCTTACTGTTTCAGGACGACTATTGAACAATTGGATCCAAGTATTGAATTGATTTTTTAAAAGCGCTAGCCCGGAATACAAGTATGACAAGATTACTCTAGCACCTAGTTTCAAATCTGTGGGTATTGGAAAATAGCAAAGATCGGAAAAATTGGAAACAGCGTTTCGATGATAGAACGAACGATATACGGGAGCTGTTAAAGTTAGAGCTGCCGTAAGAGGTTATCGTGCATGATGGTTGAACCAGCAAGAGAACAGAAATGACTAAGAAATTGCGGCCGTTGATAGACCAATTAATAGAGTACAATTATATTATAGACTTCAAACTACTATTGCCAAGTAAATAAGCAAACTGTTTAATCATAACAATCGTCGTTGCTAGGCACTAAACTATGTGGAACTATTGCCACACACTTTAGAAAATTTACTGTAATTTGGTTGAATGGATTAATTTTTACCAGTTAATTTTACTTTGCACTGTTATGAATAAAAGTTTATTTAATCAAACATCTATTTGCTTGCTGTATACTTTATTTACATAGTTTTGTTCAGATTAAAATGTTCTACAAGTCGTATTAAAATTGTGATTTGTTTCTTGGTGAAGTAAAGTTATTGTTGACCAAAGATGAAACAAAGTTGTTTTCACTTCATTTATTACATTTGAAACGGGGTTTCTTAAAAAACGATTTAACTTACAGTTCTGAGACTTGTTTTACTAAATTTAATAGATAAAAACCAATAAGACACAATGGAATTCACACCTTAATCGAGTTTACGGGAATTTCAGGAAGACCTCGTTTTACGTAGTGTTGTGGGCTGGAATCCGGGTGAAATCTTTCGCTAGCCGTGACTCGCTAACGAAGTACAGGGTTTTCATAAATGAATGGTACAATTTAAACATAAAATAAAAAGAGAACCGTACGAAGTACATTAAAAATATTTATTTCATTAGAATCCTCGTTAAAAACAATTTTATACTGATACATTTAGTACATTTCAATGTGTCCACCACCGATAGCTCTGCAGACATCTAATCTATGGTCGATCTCGGCCCATACACTGTGCAGCATGTCTCTTGTAACCGATGATACTGCCTCATAAATCCTTTCCTTTAAATGAGCTAAATGACGGATCTTCTGAGAATAAACAATGTTTTTCACGTATCCCCACAAAAAAAAAATCGCATGGAGTCAAATCCGGGCTTCTAGGAGGCCATGCTATTGGGCCACCTCGACCTATCCATCTTTGTCCAAACTTGTCATTCAAAGCATCACGAACAAAGTCCTTATAATGGGGTGGCGCACCATCTTGTTGAAAATACACCATATTGACATTAGAGCAATAAAACTAATTGAGCTGAAGAATTCAGAGGTGCCAACCATATTTTTCTACCTTGCATAGCAAATTGTTTATAAACATTCAAAATTGCGCCATTCATTTATGAAAACCCTGTATTTCCGAACCCAAATTTATACGAGTAATACTGTTTTAATTATTTCTACACGTAGAATGAGCTCCCACAGTTTCTGCATATCTTCGTGAATCACTTTTTATATGAATGAAATGTTACCATTTAGGCATGAAAAGATCGATTCTTATTGCAAACAATTATGTTATTATAACATATAACTATGAATTAAAATTTAAATAAGTGCTGTTTGGTGCACAATGTTTTTAGTTAATCTGTCTTTTGGTAATATAAATAAATTAGATGGTTTAACAACACGTGAGCATGCAACATGTAATTGGCCTTGAGATAAACATATGTTTCTAGCAATTACTCATGGCTTCGTTGGTTTTGTACGTTTATGGGCACTTCTGGTTCGCGTGTATTATATTTCCGTCACCAAGTTTTAAATTGCCTTGTTAACACAATCGAGAAAATCTGCAAAAAGTGTATATTTATGTACATTGTAAATTATTATAGTCTTTGCATTTTTGTTCCATAGTTGAATTTGCCTGGTTTCCCGATCAAGAAAATATATATACATACACAGGACAGACAAGCCTAAGACAGCTAAGAATGGGGTTTGTAACAAAGTTTAAGTACATAGTGAAAGTTAGATGGTGACTTTGTCTTTTATATCAACATTACAGTACTAACCAAACACTGCATACTTAAAATGAGCTAAAATGTACAATTAAAAGTACATTTTCATTACCATTTTTAATTTTCATATCGGGATATTTTCTTACTCTATGCTAAACGGCGGAAGATTAGCTTACTCTATTTTTAAGCTATAAATGTAAATAAATTGCAAATTGTGGTCAAAGTAATTGTATATAGTCTATATTGGACACGTTTATTGCATTACTTTAGCCTAGGGTCTGTAACAAATGTACGTTCAATAACAAATTTTTACTTATAAACTCGAGGTTTCACAGTCTCAATTTATTAATACCTCGATGAATAAACCACGTAATCTGAGGGCATATTAACACCAGGTGTGAAAATTGTTTCGGGCTTCTAACATCTACAGAATATGATCTAAGGATCAAAACGCATAGAGGATCTGCCTCGGTACTCGGATCTCTTCTGGTCCTTAGTATGACATGTCTATTCTGGTTAATGTCCCCCTCCCCCGGCTACTCTTCCCACAAACAGACACTTGCATAAAGCATTGTAAATGATTTATATATAGAGGTTACCTTAATAAAAAAATAATAAATACTTAGCCTACATATTTATTAATGGAAATAATTATGGCGTAAGGGTTAAGGCAGTTATATAAAAGAACGACATATTAGATAAAAGATTAATGTAACAGAAGTGAATCAACAGATAACTGAGTGTAGGTCGTGGCAGTTGTCCAAGGCGCCATCTTGTTTGGTCATTCATGGGAGTTGAGTGTTACTGTGCCATCAGTTCATTCATAACTCTCCGACTGGACGTCTATTGTCGATGAATGGCCATCCCACACACAACAGTACCACTTCCTCCCCATATCCGTCTGGAGTAGTAAACACTTTTGTAATTTCCCACATAAAAATCCACCATATCTTATATTTTTCATAAATTAGTGTTCTATATCATGTCAATCTTAAATATTCATATAGCCTACATGGATGGTTTTAAAAGAGTTCTTGTCTAATTTATTCTAATTTATTTATTTTACTTATTTATATTAGTTCGCAGATTTACGAGTATATATGTTTTAATGGGCTATAAATAATAATTATGAAATTAATTTAAATGAGGAGTTAGAAACTACTATGAGTGTGATCTGATGATTAAATTAGCAATCATACAATACAACGATTGCTGATAAATAAGGGGAGATAATTACAATTTAAATTTGTGTGTTCTAATATAAAGTAAACCAAAACACTAATTATGGACTTAACTTAATTAGATGTGAAACTACCACAGCAAAAGGTAACAATGAAAACTATCAAATAAGTATTTATTAATAAACATGTGCTCAATCAGCTGACATCTGTAACATGGCTTTAAATATACTCCACAGTTGATATACAAGGAACAAGTAGTCGATTAGGACTGTGTAGTTGTTTACCCTTGTTTGCTACTACACATTAAATGTTCTTACTCTTAACATTAATGGTTGCAACATTAAAACCTCTTATTTACGGAAAACATTGTTGAAGTGACTACTTCTTTTGGCGGGCTGTGGATGTATATTTTGCACGGGGAAAAACTTTAGTTTCGCGTCACAGAACATCGCGTTACGCTTGTTTTTGCTCTGTAGCCGCTTGGGGCGGGACTATCTTGGCCCTTTTGATGTCAGGGCGTCTCCCCGTTCAGTGGCTATCCAAGCAAGTTAGTGAGAGGTTATTGTTACTTATTTTTTGAAGTGACTACTTTTTTTGGCGGGCAGTGATGTATGTTTTCCACATGGTTTCGAAGTCAAATGACAGCTTTATCGAAACGTAAACCAGCCGTTATATAAACATTTGATCTGAACTAAGAAAAGTTGAAGTTAATGAAAAATTTGTCAGTTATAAAATATTATAATCCGTCAAATGTCTGTCAAAACCATTAATTGACTTTTAAAACATAAATGAAATTAACAATGTCAGAAGATCGAAAAATAAGTACAACGAGATATAGATGTACTATAGATGCTGTGTATAAAAGATAATTAGCAAGATTTTATTTCAATTGTAATAAACCAATAATTTACATTTTTAGAATATAATGACAATGAAAATAAAGTAATTATTTAGAAAATATAAGATTGTAGGTAAATTTTTCCGACCAAATGAAATAAATTAATATAAACGATAGTAAGAAACATGTAAACATATTTATTAGTTTTATATTTAGAAGTCAGTGGTCATTGTAATTTATGAAATGTAAAATATATTTCAAAAATATGTTTAAAATTAATAGAAAATGTAAAACTGATGTTAAAGAATTGAGTGTCACATATTATTTAAAAATATTAAAAATAACTAATTAATAATTAGCAAACGTATTTTTCAAGATGTATATACTCAGCCCTATATAAGAAGTAGTCACTTCTGTCGGTTAGTCCCGTTCTTCCTTTCCATTATTTTTTATATTTTTTTAAATCTAAAAGCCAAGTTTTATTTTTCTGAAATGTCTTGAAAACGCTACTTTACACAGAAGAAGTAACTGTAGTAAACGAGGATTCTACCAATAACCCGGCAGTAGCTGGAGTAAGTGTTGAGAGGAACAAACGATGGCCGGGGGACCTCTGACGTCATACTATTTGTCTCCGGGTCTCGTTCACGTACTCTGTTGCGACTCCTCCTACACTCATAAATTGTATCATTATTTTGATACAGTAATATTACTCATATCTAAGTAAACCTCCACTAATAGTTTGTATAATTGTAACTAGAACATACACAAAAGTGTATCATATGGTTTGCGTTTGTCCAAAAATTACGTTTGATTGAACTTTGTGTGTTCAAGGGAACCACAACATATTTTCTCATCAACCTGGAGGAAACTATAACGACATTTAGAGTTCCACAAGCATTGCATTTAGTTGTATTCTTCATGATTTATAATAATTACTCATATGACAATCCTATTATACCGGGTGAGTCTAAAAGGACTTTACAACTTTAAAATTATATAGATATTTATTGATTTTACTTACAGACTAGATATATGTGTCATTTTGTAGCAAATTACTTCAAGTTTGACTCCTGTAGTGCTGTAGTACCAAGTTCTACCACTGCGAGCGCCAGGTTCGTCTGTACTAAAATGGCTACTTTCACTGGTGCGGAGCGTGCTCGCTGTGTGTTATTGTTTCATGAAACAAACTCTGTTACAAGTGTTCAGCGTAGATTTCGCACAGAATACGGAAGAGACCCTCCAAGCAGGCCTTCTATTTACAGTTGGCACAAGAATTTTGTCGAGACAGGTTGTTGTGTTCGTCATGAGAAATCGCCAGGTCACCTACAGGTAAGTGATGCTACATGTCAGGGAAACTTTTGCCCGTAGTCCTAAAAAATCAACGCGGCGTGCAGCTGTGGAGACTGGAATTCCACAAAAGGCAGTTTGGCGAGTGCTACGGAGACATTTGCACTTAAAACCATACAGACTTACGCTGGTACAACATATCACTGATTTAGATAAAGCTGCTCGTGGAGAATTCTGTGCTGTAATGTTGGATCGAATGGGGGAAGATATGAGACATTCCTGAACTCAATAATCTTCAGTGTTGAGAGTACCTTTCATATCAGTGGTAAAGTGAACACCCATAACTGCAGAATCTGGGGGAACGAAAACCCAAGAGAATCCCTTGAACGAGTGCGGGAGAGTCCAAAAGTGAATATGTTTTGTGCAACGAGTAAATTTAAAGTGTACGGGCCATTTTTCTTCATGGAGAGAACTGTCACTGGTATCATTTACCTTGATATGTTGCAGAACTTTTTTATTCCTCAAATTGATGAAGATGAACAACAGGATGCTCCTTTCTACTACCAGCAAGACGGAGCACCACCTCACTACCTAACAGATAATAGAGATTTCCTAAACGGTTGTTTTCCAGGTCGCTGGATTGGGCGTTCAGGACCAATTGCATGGCCATGGTATGGTCGGAATAAGAATATGACAATAAACTTGCAGTAATTTGCTACAAAATGACACATATATCGAGTCTGTAAGTAAAGTCAATAAATATCTTTATAATTTGAAAGTTGTAAAGTCCTTTTAGACTGTATATTTGACTTTGCATTCGTTTTTGTTACACATTATAATACTGAAAAATTAATACGTTTTAGTTTATTCTATATTTTTAATTGTAATACAAATGAACTCTGATGCCACCCCTCCTCGCGGGTTAGCAATATTGTCGGCCTCGCTCAGTGGAGAAGGGCGTGAGTATTGGTAGAGCGCCAGGACAACCAAGTTCTTGCGCAGTGACAGAGGACTACTAAGATTGACGGATAACCACATGGTTACGGTTTGCTCGGTAATAAGGGCGCCACCTTGTTGATGGGGTGTGATAGTCGCAGGTCTCCAACAAGAAACAGTTTCCTGCCCTCAGGTATGCTCAATCGAGACCACTACCATGCACGCAAGAACTATTAGGTTTACGACATTAAGCCTTAGGTACTTAAATTAGCCACAGATTTCGGTTGATTATTTTCTAATAGTAAGTTGCAAGGTCTCTAATTAAATATCAGGCAATTAGAAATTACAACCAATATTTCACATATTTCATTCTGTATTGCCTATTTCTCTCACAGTGCTAAGGTCTTAAACTAAATAAACAAATATTTATTTAACTTAACTTAAACTTAACTCGTTGGCCAATTGAAATAAAAATACAAAAAATTATTACGGTAGGAGCGCTCCGATTATTAATACAAAATTACAGTGGCCAAAATCATGATGACCATATTCTTGAACTACAAAATTACAAAACAATAATTCACATGAATACATAATGGCTAGACATTAAATTAAAGTTGAGTCCCATTTGTCAAAGTTCGGAACTGGATCCACCCTGATGCAGTTATTCAGGCCTAGTCCGATAGGTAGAGGCTCCACAATGACATTGACGGAGTTAGTCCAACCTCCCAGGGGAGCACGATGGAATAAGTAGTGTAAAGTCTACTCACCAACTGTGCGGACACAGAACGCACACACGAGCCGTCGATTGTATCGTCCGTGCAATCCAATATTGAAACTTTAATTTCATAAAGTCAGTTTTATTCATTTTCTGCGGCTCATTGAAATCAGTAAACACTACTTATAATCAATCATGAAAACAATGTCAAACTTAACTTAAAAGAAACCAGCTGACTAAAACAGCAACATCTGTCACTATTGTTGGTGTGTCTAACATACTCGTATTTAGCTTACAGCGGCCAGTAAAATGTAAAGAAACGTTTAATGTATAAACATAAGTACATTAAAAAAGCGCAGAATCTGCCAATTATAATGATATACAATATTGGTCTTAAACACAAAGCATAATTATTCTGACAGAAAAAATTAATTACGTTTGTTCTTACTTAAACTAATTAATTACAATAATTATAGTAAAGTGTATTGAAGTATTAACATAATGCATTAATGTATGCACTTTCACGGCAATGGTAGGTATAAATTTCATGACAACTGCCTTTACATTATTCTGAGTAAAACTAAATAATATACAAACATTAGGACATAAAGTTACCGATTCAATTATTTATAGAACAGTTAACAAGTTTAGTAAGGAAATTTATGAGAGACGATGCAATTGTTACGAGATAATATCTCGGCCTAATTATGTACAATTTACAGAAACAATTTGTGGTTACAGTATTTGACACTATGAACACGTATTTACAACTATTTATCTCCGTGAACTATTAAAAGACTAGATTAGTATTAATTTATTACAGATAACGTATTAATTTCCTACGTTTATCGACAGGACTTGACAATCTTACTACGAGGCCCAAGGCTTAGTTTACCGTAGATATTTAATTCTGTAAAGACAAAATTATTATACTGAAATTTTACTAACTGACATACGCAAGCGACAAAATATCAATGGCATGGTAATGGCTCACCTTAGCCTAACTCCTTTATTTGAACAGCTGATTGGCGTCTAATCAGTGACCGTTCTGTTATTGCAGCAACAATGAATGCGCGCTTCTTCATTTGGATGTAAAATTTCGTTATGTAGAGTGATCAGTTCTACATAACAATTGCTCAGGTAAAACAGAAAAGTACACGTCACAAACACCCCCCATCCGGCAGAAAATTTCCCAAATTTTCTTCACTGCCGAAATTTCTTAAAGTCCGACACATGCCACTGGCCTATCTTCTTGCCGTCCATGTCCGCCAGCTTATAGATCAGAGGAGATACCTGTTCAACTATTACGTATGGTCCAACATAGCGTGGTGCTAGTTTGGCTGCAAAGTAGTTAGTAGCATCAGACTGTACAAAGTTTCTTTTCAAGACGTCTCCCACCCTATTAGTCACAGGTCGTCTGCGCAGGTTATAGCGTTTAGCATTTTTTTCATGGGCTGTTTTCAGTCTCTCTGAAACCTCTTGGAATATGTCCTTAAGCTCTCGTAGTTTCTCACTAAAGGGACCACAATCCTCGGTAGAGGGTACACCCGAACCATCGTTAAGAACTTCATATCCGTCTCCCGACGTAGCGAGTTCTCGCCCAAAGTTCAAAAACGCGGGTGAATGCTGTGTCACCTCATGATGCGCGGTGCGGAGTGCAAAACCTATTTTTGGAATGAATTTGTCCCATTCCCGGTGGTTGTCTGTTACATAAGCTCGCAACATAGCAACGATATCCCGATTAACCCTCTCTGCCGGGTTCGCCTGTGGGTGCCGACTTGCGTTCAGTAGTATCTTGACATTGTACTGTTTGGCAAGGTCCTTCACTGGTTTCCCGATGAACTCAGACCCGTTATCACATATGAAGTACCGTGGTACTCCGTAAACCATAAAGATGTCCTCTTCCAGGTGTAGGACACGAGCCTTGCCGTAGCAGCTCGGAGAGGTCGTAGGACTGAGTACTTAGTAAACGTGTCAGTAATAACCAACAGGTACTTAAAGCCTCTTACTGATCGTGGCAGAGGGCCAATCAGGTCTGCAGCGATCATCTGCCATGGAGAATCAACTGCACGTCTGCTGCCCATAACGCCCGCAGGGAGTTGTTGGTCGTACTTAGTCCGTTGACATACAGCACACTTTGAAACATAAGTGGCTACATCCTTCCGCATTTTTTGGCCAATAGTACAGCTGTTGGATACGTTTATAGGTCTTTGACACACCTTGATGTCCAGCAGTTGGAGTATCGTGGCATTCGAAAAAGGCCTGGGATCTGAGATCTTTTGGGAGTACTAATCTCCAGTTATCCTGGTGAAACGAGGGTTCCAGGGTGCTCACATTCTTCCACAGTTTCTCCTCCTGAGTTCGCCACTGACAATATTTTTGAGGGCCCATTTTAACCTTGTCCAACATTCCCTTGTACCACTGGTCCTGTATTGTAGCTGGTATCTCAATCAAGTCATAATGAATCACGTCTGGATGAGAGGGTTCAGTCGATATCGGTGGAGTGGTCCGAGAGAGAAGATCTGGCACAACGTTCTCTTGCCCCTTACGGTGTACTAGGTGAAAATCATAGGGCTGCAATCGCAGAGCCCAACGAGCCAGACGTCCTGTCGGGTCCTTCAAGTTACTTAGCCAAAGCAAACTATAGTGGTCTGTCACGACCGTGAACCTGGTTCCTTCCACGTAAGGCCGGAATTTCTCCACAGCAAAGATCACCGCAAGGCACTCCCTTTCAGTGGCCGAGAAGTTCTGCTCTTGCCGAGTTAATGTGCGGGTGGCATAGGCAACAACACTTTCTCCTTGCTCACTGTCTTGGCTAAGAACAGCGCCGATCCCCACGCCTGAGGCGTCACAGGAGATTGTGAAAGGCTTCGAAAAGTCTGGACAGGATAATATTGGAGCGCTAATCAGGCAGGATTTTACGTCCTGGAAGGCCATCTCGGCTTCTGGAGTCCATTCGAACTGATTTCTCCGTTTCAGTAAGGAAGTCAAAGGAGTCATACGTGACGCGAAGTTGGGAATGAAGCGTCTGTACCACGAGGCTATTCCAGTAAATTGACGAACCTCCTTTTGGTTCCAGGGGATTGGGATATCCACAATCGCCTTTACCTTTTCAGGGTCGACTCGCAAACCCTCCCCACTGACAATGTAGCCCAGGTACTTCAGTTCTCTCCTGCAAAACTTGCACTTTTCTCTATTGAGGGTGAGCTTTGCTTCACGAACTCTTCTAAATATCTCTTTCAAGGTTTTCAGATGGGACTGAAATGTAGATGTCACAACTATAATGTCGTCTAGATAGACGAAGACATTCGGCTCCAGCTCTGGTCCCAAGACTGTGTCTACGAAGCGCTGCCATGTTGCGGGAGCTCCGCACAGACCAAAGGGCATCGTGACGAACTGGTATAAGCCACGACCCGGTATTGCAAACGCGGTCTTCTCCTTACTTGCCTCGTCTAGTTCAATTTGCCAATAGGCGCTCTTAATGTCCAGGCTAGATAAGAATCGAGCGTCCTTCAGTCTATCCAGGATAGCGGTCACCTGTGGTAGAGGGTAGGCGTCCTTTCGGCTCACTGCATTCACCGCCCTGAAGTCCACAACAAACCTTTTACTGCCATCAGGTTTATCCAGTAACATAATTGGCGAGGACCAGGCGCTTTGTGAAGGCTCTACAACCCCTAACTGCAACATGCGGTCTAGCTCCTCATTGATGAGTTTTTGACGAGCAGGGGATACATTGTAGTACCGCTGTTTGATTGGTGGCACACCCCCAGTGTCGATGGCGTGCTTCACACGGTCTGTTCTACCCAATGTTGATGGCTCATCCTCGAAATGCTCCTCGAGAAGATCTTGTAGCCGTTTTATCTCTGCTAGAGTTAGATTGTCTTCCGATGTGATTCCCTCAACATAACCACAAAATAAATCCACACTCTTCGTTGCAAAGTCCCACTTCCGATTGCGCATATCCGCAACAATGTGCATTATTTCCCAGAAGTCGATGCCTAGGATTAAGGTATGCTGCAGTGATGGTACAACGCAAACCTTTAGATTTTTAGTACGGCCCTGTAAAGGTTATGGGTAGATTGACAAAGCCCTGGACCTCATGGCGTGTTGAGTCGGCTGTTTCTACAAAACGTCCACTGGCACTCTGAAAGCGAGCGGGAAACTGATTCAAAATCCACATTCCATGTCCACCTAAAAACGTTTGGGAAGCTCCCGAGTCCAAGAGGGCGGTAACTTCACGGCCAAACACCCTCACTTTCAAATAAGGCCTATGGTCTTCTTGTTGGCTATGAATGACATAGTTTATGGCCGGGATGGTCTCAGTATCCAAGGAGCCAGAACCACCTACTTCCTTTCTGACCCCTTGCCTTGCCCGTTTTTTGAGCAGCATTTTACACAGTCTCGTTTAAATACGTCCTCCTTTCCACAACCAAAACAAAACCTTCGTTTTGGTTTACTACAAAACCTGAAGCGGTGGCCCTTATCTCCACAATTCCAGCAGACAGGGTCCTGGCGGTCTGAATTTGCAGACTGTACGCTGGCCACACGTCCGGATAAAGGTTTTCGTGGGTGGTTCTGATCGTGATAAGCAAGGTCCGGTTCAAGGGTATTTTCCCTTGTAGTTGCGGGCCTTATTCTAACCATACTTAGTCGGCCCGCTTCGGCTCTACGTCCCATGGATCTCAACTGTTCAAGAGTTTGAATGCTGCAAAGTGCCAATCGATCTTGCAGCTGAGGGTGCAGGTTATTATAGATCTGTGCTAAGCGAGTAGGTTCAGGAACAGCTACTGCTAATCTTCCATATAAACCCTCCATAGCGGCTATATACAGATCTATCGGCTCATTATCTCCCTGCAGCCGGTTAAAGATTTCCTTATGTCATAATCCGCAGGCTGAAAGACTTCTTTGAGCTCCCTCGTCAACTGATGCCATGACTGAATCCGAATAGACGCAGCACGGTACCAGACAAGCGCTGATCCGGCAAATAAATCAACCGCAGACTCATATAGCTCTTGATGTGTGACTCCTCTTGCCCGACGAAGTTCTTCTACTCTCTCAAGAAATGCAGCGATACTTGGTCCGGAGTTGTCAAACTTTAGCCCCCACTTGTAGACTGGGACATATCTGGGCCGGGAACTAGCGCCTGTGTCGTTTCGAGTTAGTGAAAATCTGGGAAGGTAGTCGTCCTCTGGAGGTCCTCTTCTTTCTTGACCTCTCAATTCCTCGTGCGGGATTCTTTCTTCTGTTCTCTGCTGAGGTCCTCGAAGTCGCAGTTCTAACTTCCATTTCTCTTCTTGCTGTCTTCGGGCTTCTTGCAGTCGTCCTTCTTCTTGTTTCCATCTTGCCTCCTGTTTTCTTCTTTCTTCTTGTAGTTTTCTCTCTTCCTTTTGGAGCCATTCCTCTTGGTGACGCCTTTCCTGTTGTAGTTTTCTTTCTTCCCTATTCCGCCATTCCTCTAGAAGTTTCCTTTCTGTCGCCAGGTTCTCGTCGTCTTCAGTGGTTTTATTTGGTTTAAATGCCAACTCTAAAGTTTTGGGCAGTTCAAAATTAGTTTCTTGCGCTCCATCCTTTGGTCGTTGAAGCTGTTGAAAACCACCTGCCGATGTCCTGGGATCCGGTTGGTTCTTCGAATCAGAAGTCCCTCTAAAAGAATCCAATAGCTCCTTACTTCTACTCAGCAACTTTTCCTTACTTTCCGATTGCTCACTATCAGAAGATGCCCCAATCGGAATTCTCTCCACTCGGAGATACAAATGCCAAAGACGAGCCACAATACGATGAAACTCGTTGTCATTATTCGTGCCTTCGTAATCACTCACTAGCGAAGATAAGTCCTGGTACTTCCCTTCGCATTCCTCCAATTCCGCATCGGCATCCAAAGAGTTTACAACGGTTTCATCAACCTGGGTATCAGCCGAAAAACATTGAGTCAGACGCTTCCTCAGTTCATTAGCGTTGCCATCGGTATCAACATTCCTAATTTTAAGTTCGTAGATAACCTCAGTCTTACGAAGATGATACGCATTCATCGTGAGGTAGGATACTAAAAATTCACCAGATAACCAGAATAATTCATACAGCCCACATGGAAATATCACCTCGCACTAATTTTAGCCAATCCTAAAAATGCAGTTCTCTCCAACCAAACAACAACACTAGAATGCAACCAACGATTATGTAAGTTCACATCATCCTCAATTTGTCATACCGGGGAAAGTTCAAATCCAAAACAAAATTATTTATTTTATGTTTCGCAAAGAGGTATTTTTCCAATATTTAACTTAAGATCATGAACACTAGCAAAATTTAACACATAACCATTAACAAGACATTACCAGTGTTTCCCAATACTAACAAACAACAAAAATACTAAATACTATCTTTCAAAAATATTTACACTACAAGTTCAATACAATTTTATATTCTGTGAAAGTCAGGTGCTAACACAAGGGGCCCCGCGTTGGGCGCCAGTTTGCCACCCCTCCTCGCGGGTTAGCAATATTGTCGGCCTCACTCAGTGGAGAAGGGCGTGAGTATTGGTAGAGCGCCAGGACAACCAAGTTCTTGCGCAGTGACAGAGGACTACTAAGATTGACGGATACCCAGATGGTTACGGTTTGCTCGGTAATAAGGGCGCCACCTTGTTGATGGGGTGTGATAGTCGCAGGTCTCCAACAAGGAACAGTTTCCTGCCCTCAGGTATGCTCAATCGAGACCACTACCATGCACGCAAGAACTATTAGGTTTACGACACTAAGCCTTAGGTACTTAAATTAGCCACAGATTTCGGTTGATTATTTTCTAATAGTAAGTTGCAAGGTCTCTAATTAAATATCAGGCAATTAGAAATTAAAACCAATATTTCACATATTTCATTCTGTATTGCCTATTTCTCTCACAGTGCTAAGGTCTTAAACTAAATAAACAAATATTTATTTAACTTAACTTAAACTTAACTCGTTGGCCAATTGAAATAAAAATACGAAAAATTATTACGGTAGGAGCGCTCCGATTATTAATACAAAATTACAGTGGCCAAAATCATGATGACCATATTCTTGAACTACAAAATTACAAAACAATAATTCACATGAATACATAATGGCTAGACATTAAATTAAAGTTGAGTCCCATTTGTCAAAGTTCGGAACTGGATCCACCCTGATGCAGTTATTCAGGCCTAGTCCGATAGGTAGAGGCTCCACAATGACATTGACGGAGTTAGTCCAACCTCCCAGGGGAGCACGATGGAATAAGTAGTGTAAAGTCTACTCACCAACTGTGCGGACACAGAACGCACACACGAGCCGTCGATTGTATCGTCCGTGCAATCCAATATTGAAACTTTAATTTCATAAAGTCAGTTTTATTCATTTTCTGCCGCTCATTGAAATCAGTAAACACTACTTATAATCAATCATGAAAACAATGTCAAACTTAACTTAAAAGAAACCAGCTGACTAAAACAGCAACATCTGTCACTATTGTTGGTGTGTCTAACATACTCGTATTTAGCTTACAGAGGCCAGTAAAATGTAAAGAAACGTTTAATGTATAAACATAAGTACATTAAAAAAGCGCAGAATCTGCCAATTATAATGATATACAATATTGGTCTTAAACACAAAGCATAATTATTATTCAGACACAGAAAAAATTAATTACGTTTGTTCTTACTTAAACTAATTAATTACAATAATTATAGTAAAGTGTATTGAAGTATTAACATAATGCATTAATGTATGCACTTTCACGGCAATGGTAGGTATAAATTTCATGACAACTGCCTTTACATTATTCTGAGTAAAACTAAATAATATACAAACATTAGGACATAAAGTTACCGATTCAATTATTTATAGAACAGTTAACAAGTTTAGTAAGGAAATTTATGAGAGACGATGCAATTGTTACGAGATAATATCTCGGCCTAATTATGTACAATTTACAGAAACAATTTGTGGTTACAGTATTTGACACTATGAACACGTATTTACAACTATTTATCTCCGTGAACTATTAAAAGACTAGATTAGTATTAATTTATTACAGATAACGTATTAATTTCCTACGTTTATCGACAGGACTTGACAATCTTACTACGAGGCCCAAGGCTTAGTTTACCGTAGATATTTAATTCTGTAAAGACAAAATTATTATACTGAAATTTTACTAACTGACATACGCAAGCGACAAAATATCAATGGCATGGTAATGGCTCACCTTAGCCTAACTCCTTTATTTGAACAGCTGATTGGCGTCTAATCAGTGACCGTTCTGTTATTGCAGCAACAATGAATGCGCGCTTCTTCATTTGGATGTAAAATTTCGTTATGTAGAGTGATCAGTTCTACATAACAATTGCTCAGGTAAAACAGAAAAGTACACGTCACACTGAAACCTTTTTATACTTCTTCGTTTAACTTTTAAAAGTCCACACTTTGCAAGAAAAACTAAAAAAGGTGTTTGGACCAACTATATCTTTAAAATAAGACACATTTTATAATTCTATTCATAAAATAAACTTTGTAAAAGTGATTGAGGTTTAACATTTTTCTAAAGGGATTGTTAAGTTCGAGAAAAAGAGACAGAGAATCCGGTTCGGAGGCCAAAATGTTTAGTTTGAGAGATCACAAACAAAATTAAAATGAAAAACATTTACATCCAGAGATGGAAGGACGGGGTTGAGCATTATGTTGTTTAAGGTGCATGTAATGATGATTTATTCCAACTCATCGATATTGAAATAGTTCTTTCCTCGCTTCATGCGAAGGAGGGACTTCCAACTCGTTCGGGGCTGCAGTGACCATGGAAGAACGGTTCACTTTCTGTTGTCACTGGCATCGGGGTAGGAAACAAGTTCACAGAGGATCCACCTATTCATCGCACACGAGGAGAGTTCAGCGCGGCACTCAAGCGACTACAGAGTTCACAAAGGGTATCGGATCCCAAGGCGACACTTCCACTACCAGGAGAACAAAGGGCTGAGCCTTGTGAGCGATCGCGACAAGAGTATGTGATGTTCAGATCGACTCCGACAGTACAACTTTTAACGAGTACGAGAAAAGAGGATCCCTGCTCAAGAAAGAACAAAGCTTTAGACTTTGTTGTGCGACCGCTACCAGACACTGTCATTTCCGACTGTACCGACGATACACTAACTACTCGGGCGTCTAAGGGTCACTCCTGGAAGGCGGACAGACAGACCCGTACGTCACAACAAGCGATGAGGGTTGTCCCTATGTCAGTATTTCATAGTCTGACCGCTAGATCACATGAGCATCGTCGTTTCCTGTTTTCTGCCGTGCCTGCGATAACTAGAGATGGAAATTGTTATTAATCGGCAACGCGTTGCGACGTTATTCTGCTAGCCGACAACAAGTTGCGGCAACGCGTAATTTATGTAACTGTTGCTGACTGATGCATCGCGAAATGGTTATCCGTCTATCCGTTGCGCAACGTTCTTTGAACAACCTTTTCTAGTGGCTGTTGCCTATAGAGCATTATTGAAGTACAATAAATTACTAAAACACGAATACTACTATGATAATGTATCTATGTCAACTTTATCATTAAATCTGCTTAGCCTCGATACTGAAATTTATTTTGAGATAGTTAAAGGTATAGTTTGGCAAAATTAAGAGAACATTTTCAAAATTAATATTTAATTATTTATCAAGGTTTTTATGATTATAGTAATTTATAATAAAATAATATGTTTAACACATAATGTTATTGGACCAATAAAACATTTCAAAATTTAATAAAACTCTTAACTATAGTTCTATTATGTAACTTCATTATTAATCATTCATATAATTTTATCATTGAGCATTAATTATACAATTGTTAAAACTATTAATACGGATTTGCAGTGAGAATATAAATAATTAATCAGTAAGAAATAAAAACAAAACATTACTTCAGTTTTTAATTGTGTAAGTTTCAACGATGCACACATAGCCCATAGTAACTTTACACAACTACTGTATAGGACACACATGAAAATAGTCAAACGTAACAATTACTTTTGTCTACTAAATATAAATTTCACTAAGGCTTTATAGAACTGATGTACAAGCTGATATTATCGAGCTGTAGATATATTTCCGGCAATTAAATAATAATGATCACACTACAACTCTGTTGTTCATTAAAAATCCGTTGCTCAAATAACAGCTGAAGATTTTGTCTGCCGCTTTGGACTGTTTCCAGGTCAAGCTTACCGTTGCCCCCATTGTTCGTTGACATCACATTACCAAAATAACAGGGAGGTTTTCGCAACACGTTACTGGGAGAACTGATGCTGCCTGTTAAGTTAAATAACTCCCATCTCTAGCGATCACGCACCCTCTGGCCAATCCCCCTCCACTTTCAGTAGTGCCGGGAAATAGTTTTATCTGTATCCGATCTGTCTTCGTATCTATTTCTCTCAATCCTTCCGTACCCTACATCTGGAAATTTCTGTTGGAGCAGGGCACTATTCTTTTTTGCAGGCGTTATTTTAGAAACATATAAATATTATTTATACATAATCTATCAAGTATTGCTGTCTTCAAGTTTGTTTTTTTACCAATAAATATACACACCAATAAATATATACGAGGTTGAACAAATAGCTTTAGCATTTGTAAACAAAACATTTGTTTGGCAGAACATGTGAGATAGCAAAATGTTGCTAAAATTGGTTTTTACAACTTCACTAAACAAAACACGAACTAATACTGAGATATAACCCTTCTTTTTCCACGCTTTGATCCCATCAACTTTAAAGCTTAAGATTTGTCGATGAAGCGTAAATGTAGTAAAACTTGTTTAATTATTATATAATATTAAAAAAGACTTTAATATTGTGTACGTACTGGTAAGTAGTTTAGTTTAAACGGTGCAGTGTTGAATTATATACATTACCACTGCGGAAATAGTGGAGAAATGTCATAATATCTAGCAAATTCAACCTAAACTTGGTACTGAGACAATATTTACACATTATTTGGAGACATCCTCTACCAATAAAGGTTTAAGATGGCGACTACCACATTTGTGTAAAATCAAGACATAATGTAATTTTCTGAACATGAATTCTATACAATATTAAGTTTAAATTTGTGTCTAGAAAAATGGCTAGTAAAAAGCATAGAAATATTATCATCCTTCAAATTGTCCATCAACCATAGTCAATTATCCATTAAAAAAAGAATTTATATACTTGTTTTAATCTTTGTATGTTTTAAGATAATAAAGAAATAGCGAAGAATTGTTTTACGAGATTAATCCAACATATAGAGAATTGTTATTACGACAATTATGTCAAGAGGTCTTGTGGATTAGTTGTAAGAGAAGTAGATTTCACATGTGTTATCTTCAATTTTTATATTTTCAATTTCCTTGTATATTATACAACTTTTCAATAATGTCTATCTTGAAATCATAAGGGTATGGAAGAATATGAAATGAAAATATGATGAAATAAATAAAAGATTAAATGAAAATGAAATTACATTTATTGCTTCTAAAACAGTACACTTAATGCATCATATAAAATGGTAGGAATATACTCAATCTTACTACACAGTTTTGATGGCCGACAGTTAAACAAAATACACTATTATCAGTCTCTACTTTCATGACACTGAGAACTGGTTTTCGGCCTCTGTAATGTTATCATTTGATTTATTTACAAACCACTGTGGACAGTCTTAAACCTTACTTATTACCACAGAATTAAGCAACCAAAACATAATTACTAGCAAAATTATTATAGCCACTTCTTATTAAATACTGCTACTTTCGCAGTTTATTTGTTTTACTGTAACTCATGAAACCTAAAATTCCTATTGCTATATTACAACTTTTTACACATCCAAATATTGAAATGTTTTATTCAGTATATGTTAATTTTTTGGTTTCCTCGAGTTCATAGGCCATTTTTCATGTAAGTTTTAAATGTGTTAGTATGTTTGCACTTTTTTAAAGTCTCAATTGGTAACATATTTAAAACACAAAACCTAAAAGTCAAACGATTTAAAAAATGTTTTTTTTTACTTTTGGTCTAATACCTGATTTTTCTTTTAAGTTGCGCATCCTGATTGTGGCTAAAAATATAACAAAGTTGAACTAAAAGGTAATGAGGTGTGAGTTATATAAAAACTGTTTAGTACAATTTGTTTGGATGGTTTAGTACTAATAAGGCGTATTAATTTCTGTTTTAACATTTACCAGTCCACATGAAAATTTGTCTAGACCTACTGGCAGAACGCCGAATTACAAGTCTTAGTTTCTCAACACTAAAGTATATAAAAAAAAAGACAAAAAAGGATGGTTGATCATTTTAAACAAAGAGAACCCTGAACAGTATAAATAAGACTATTAAAGGCTTTTAACAAAAATTGTATATGTATATACAACCTATATACACAGATTACACTAATTAGCAGTACTGATAGTAGTTACGTCCAGCATGGTGAACACAATTATACTGTAATGCTTTATGTATGCGTGTTTTTTACAGATACTTTGAAATTGGAGAAAGAGTTTGCCAACGCGTGTATAGGACAGCAACACCAACATATCTGATCTTCGTCAACATCGTTGTATGGGTTGGAAGAGATTTTGCTCATATGGTGACGTAGAAGTTGTGGATAGATTTGAATATCAGTAACGACAACGTCATTGTTACTTTTAGCTATCGTTTATTCCAGATATATTTGATTACAGTTTGTGGTAATTACAGCGGGATTTACAAAATTATATTGCGAAATAATTTGATATGTATTATTATTGGACAATAAATATACTACCCTGCAAAGGAATGATACCTTTTTGAATATATTTAATAAAGTTTTATAATGAAGATAAATACGATTAAAATATTTAATTACTTTAAAAAAGTATTTACATACGAAATCCTTATAGTTGAAGGCTCAGACCAAAATGGTCGATTGCTATACATTTTAACCTTCTGGGAGTAGGTAGATAACAGACTATGAACACATTAAAATTCATATAAATAAAGCACATTACACACACACACACACACACACACACACACACACACACACACACACACACAAAGCTCTAAAGCAACCTCAGAATACTAACTTATTTTAAAACTTCAAATTACATTTTTTTGATATCGAAAAACACAAATAACTGATATTGTATCAGAAAACATGTACAGTGATGAAAAGGCTGTCCTTTGAGTGATATTTAAAATTTTACATGGACTCATCTGCTGTCAGAAAACACGGAGCAGTATTACAAAAACATCCGTGTATATAATTTTTACATACGAGATTATCTCGACACGATTCTAGATACTCCGTGTGTACAGACATACACGATGTTTTATGTGTCGGTCTATCAATAATGGTTACTGATGTTAGCAAGTAGGTAAATAAGTTAACTTAAAAAGTAACACACGATGTTTTATGTGTCGGTCTATCAATAGTGGTTACTGATGTTAGCAAGTTGGTAAATAAGTTAACTTAAAAAGTAACACACACTGTTTTAATCACCTTTAATGGTAATTCTGTTCCGAACCCACGCGGTGTTTTCAGTTGTTTGTGAGCCATTTACATTATCCAAGTGAATCAATAAATAAACATCAGTACTATGTTTTATTTAATGAAGATTAACTCATGCATTACGACTGTTTGCAACCACTTTTTTGTCAAAACTGGGTGTTGAATAAATCATATTCAACTAAAATGTATTATTCTAGTGATATTTTTCAGAAAGAACAAATTTAAGGATGTGTTATTTAAAATGTTTTTAGAGGCATCTAAACAAATTGTCTATTTATCTCTCCTCACTATAACTGAACAATGATTCGAGATAGAATATTTGAGTCTATTTATGTATTTATGTTTTTAATATCAGGATACTTGCATTAATTACAAACTCCATACCTAGTCCGCAAACAATTGTTGTATAAGTAAAGTAAAGTTACGTATACATTTAAAAATCTTGATGGAACAATAAAATTGATGCGATAAACATGGATTTTGCATAAAAAACAAATAGCTAAAAGTAAAACTATTTTTAATTAAATAGTTTTATTTTGTTTAACACATTTACGAACGCTTGGACCGAATTATATGATGAACATAGTCGTCTTACAAGAAATTTTAATAGTAGCAGTTTCATTTTCATGAACAGCTGAATAATGAAACAGATAAGTTATATACAAAAAAAATATTAAGTGAAATAATACTAGGTTTATTAATTTTTGTAAAACCATACAATCAATTTTGCATTGAAAAAGTAAAAATATTCATATAAAATGTAAAAGGAATTAAAAATTCCTTTATGTTGATTATGGACAATTTTATAATAAAAAAGGTTTTAATGACTTGCCAAAATATTTTTCAAATAATATACAAATCATTAGAGCTAGACAAATTTAATTTAATTGTTAAAGTTGTTTAATTTTAGAAAGACGTATAACATGTGTGCAGGGTGCCTTATTTTACCTTAGCATAATTCTGATTTAAGCGAAATGTGGGCTTAGATTGTAAGACATTTTATATCTTCGCAGTTATTATGAAGTAATTTATCATTTTCCAGTTTTTCAACCATCTATTTGAAACTAAATATTGTTAAGTAATGGTAAACTAAATATTCGTTTATATTGATGGTTTTGGCTTATAAAAACTAAACAAAATATTCATTTTAAAAACTTGAGAGTAGAAACCTATATCTATAGATTTTGGCACACTCTGCTCAAACATATATGGACAAACTTTAAAACTGTTTTAAATTTTGTGGGAGATCACTGCAATTAACTTTCATAGAGAATAATTATTCTCACACAGCCAATTTCAGACAAATTATACAAAACACCTTCTATAGAACAATAACAAATAAATAAATAAAACAATATATACATATATACATATACATATATATATATATATATATATATACACACACACACAAAAAAGATATTAAGTGAATTTTTGCTTTATATATATAACAACACACACACACACACACACATATATATATATATATATATATATATATATATAAATCTCCCACAAAACCATTAATCTCCTTCGAAATTTAAAAAAAAGTTTTAAAGTTTGTTCATATATATTTGAACAGAGTGTGCCAAAATTCCTTAGACCTGAGTTTCTAATCTCAAGTTAAAAAAATGAATATTTGTTTTGTTTTTAGAAACCAAAAACATTGATATAAACGGTAATTAACAGCATTTTAGTTACTTTCCACTTTACAGCCTTTTAATTACATCTTAAGTCTCACAAACCAGCTAACTGGAGCCTTGAACATCAATGAAAGGTTTAAATATCTCATTAATGTAATAGGCGAAATTGCCCTTAGTGTCCCATGAGGAATATACTAATTTAAACTTAGGTCAAGTTTTATATCATTTAAAAATTCCCAATGGGACAGAAACGATAATATTATATGAGGAATGAAATTTTGAAGACGGTAAAACACAACGCTTTATTATGTGTTTTAGATTTAAAAAAGAACGCATTAAGGAAAAGTCACTAGTCCTGCTTAGTTGTTTAAATCTCTTATTACCGAAAATTCATCTTTTAATTCAGTTTATTTGCATGATAAATTTTCGAAGGGAGTTAGAAATTCTCGTTTCTGAGTGATATTAACGATCTCAACTAAGATTAGATATGAAGTAGCCGCATAACGTCATTTATGTTCGATAATATAAATGTTCTATTCGCATTACTGTATGTGATATCTTATTGTTCCGTAGATTTTCTTAGAACGCAATCATTAATAGCAAACACATTTTCCTCTTTAACACTTCTCTGAGGTAAATATGTCAAGGTCAGGTTTGAAAGAGTTCTCAGAAAATAAATGAAAACAATCAAAATTAATTCAAAACTGAAAGTAAAATAATAAAGTATATCGTGTCGTTTTCATGAATCATAGAGTTCTGAGATAGCTGTCGCTCCTCGTTCTCAACGTATATCAGAATATCATCATTTATATTAGGATGATGGAGGATCAAATCAACAAGTCAACACTTAATCTCTCCTCAATTTAAAATTATGAGGAAACGTCATTGTGCAACGTTCTCCCTTAGAGGAATTATGCAAATGTCCGGTATCACTCAGTGGAGAAAGGGGTGGTCCTTAAACAGCGCGCCTTAAGGGTAAAGGGTAACCTACGATTAGTACTTCTTCTTCTTTAAGGTTGCTCGGTGAGGGAAAGGGCGCCACCTTGTTGTAGGACAGGTGACAGGCAGGGCTCCAACAAGGAACAGTACCCCTGCTACAAGGAAAGTACCAATCAGGCTCCTGCCATACATTAAAGCTATTGTTTGTCAACCAGGCCTTTGGACTACACAGATAGTTGTATTGAAATATTCTGAATATAAGGTTAAATATAGACCCCTAATACTTATGCGATGTTATCTCAATCTAGTTACTAGGAGACTGAACGAAAGGACTCAAATTTTTGCAATTAAACTAAGGAGCAGATCACAGTGTCGGGGCAGTGCAGGCTGGAGTACCCACTAGTGGCTCGGTTACTCAATCGGCGATAAGGTTACTCAATGAGCTATTCTTATTATTCAGAAAAGGCAAGAGTGACGTACGGGCATTGGTATAATTGGTACAATGTCGGCGCGCTACGACATTGATGAATTGAAATTTATATAATGTAGAGTGATCAGTTCTACATTATTTATACCATAACTTACCATAAACTGCACACGTCACAATTGCGAATCTGTATTTATGTTTTTAAGTTTCAATAAGTTTTGATTAACAAGACGTAAGATCGAACTGCTAGGTATCTCAGTATATCTGCTCTCAGTGTCATACAAATTAGGATAATTGGTGCTGACACCCAATATATATTTTCTATATAGATCCCCATCCTGTTCTTGACAAGCACTTCCATTAGGTTTTGAATAACAAGACGTAAGGGATTACTTCTAGGTGTTTAACTGTTCTCAGTTTTATACAAATAAGAATAATTGGCGCTGAAACATAATATATATTTTCTACAAGGACCCCTATTCTGTCTTGACAAGCAATTACATTAGGTTTTCACTAACCTAATTAGTTTTCACTAATTAGTAAAAGAGCACTGCTAGGTGTTTAACTACTCTCAGCTTCATACAAATAAGGATAGTTGGTGCTTAAACCCAATATATATTTTCTACAATGAATTCCATTCTGTTCTTGACAACCTTTTGCAATAAGTTTTTCAATACTATTAATAGAGTTATTGGTAGCATATTGTAAGTGATTTCAAAATAAAAGTATCTGTCGACCAATAAATATAACTTTATTAGGACTAAATATATGGAAACTCTTCTCTCGAATTTGCCTTTCTTTCATACTACCAATTGATAATCCTTATTGCATTTGAATATTATCACATATCTCCCTCTATAATCCTTTATTTACAAGAAGTCCGTATTATACAAATCGTAGTATGTTAGTTTATAGAGTAGAGGATTAAGTTTACCGGAGGATTAAGTTGACGAGAGGATAGGAACGACCGGCAGATTACATGCGCCAGGTGAATAAACACCTCCATGTTTTCCTAGAATTTAATTAGTTAAATTAAATGCATAATGGTTAAACTGATTAAAATTAAAATGTCACAGGTGTTTAAAATTATCTCTGCTTGAGCTCTAATTGAAATGTCATTGTGAAGTTCTATGCACCAGTTTGTCTACACCCAGTACCTCTAATATTAGGTTTCTCATTTTAAGTAGATTTTATATACGAAATTACCCAATTGACATTGTCTTAATGAAACTTATGGAAGTGTCTTAACTAGTCTTTACCCACAATGACCCTCAGGGACCAAAAATACCCTTAGTTCCAACATATGTCGTTATTGATGCGGTTCTGTGCCACAAAAAGCCAGAACAAGTTAATTTTGGTACAAACATTATCCAAGAAACATACCAGCTAAGTTCTGTAGCCAGCTATGTATAACATTTCAATCCAATATTGCGGTCGTTGAAAGTAAAAGAATCATAACTAAGTTTAAAGATGTAAAGAAAAGTTAATAAGTATTTTGGAGTGCACATTTTAACATTCACATTTTATAAACTTTGTAACTTCTCGAATGGTATTTAGAAATATAGTTAGTCTTTAAATATCTCCCCCACATTTATTGCTCAGTTTGGATTGTTATTTTGTTTCAATATGGAGGTCATTCAACTTAAAAAGTTCACAGCTTCGTTTGCCCTAGAAAAAAAGTGCTTTTGTACAAATTTAATTTGAATGCTGTATCTTAAAATAAATCTTATTAATATTTTATCTGTCACAAAATATCTCTACTTCTTCCGACCTAGCTAGAAAGACTATTCCTGTCTCAGTGGTTAGAATATAACCTCAAAAACTTATACTGCTATGAATTGTATTTTATTAAAAAAAAAAAACAAATACTGCAGTTCTTTATACGGTACTGCTCTAACTGATTGCACAAGCCTAGGAGTAACCAACAAAAGGAACCTGCACAATGTATTCAAACTTAACACAAACTAATAAGAAACAAGGCTAATGAATAAACAAAGTACGCAATGGGGCTAAAGGTGCCAAAGGTTCTGCAAGGAAGTCGCGGTGTTTTCCGACAACCCAGTACACATTGTCTTTAAATAAATCGGCCTCAATATCACCCTCGGAATTTCCGTCTATCTGTATTGATCAAAAGATCATCAGAAACATCTACCTTTGCTATTGAGAGTTCTAATGCGAGCATAACTTTTCGGACCACTCAATCGTGTACAATTCTATCTAACGACCATTTAAACCACTTCGTTGTAGAACAAACCCGTCCAAGCTCCGACCACCGCATAATTCCATCCCCATTCCGGTCAAAAATATCCATTTAAAATTTTGCCGCGACATGTGCCGTATAACTTGTTTATTACGACGAATTTGCTGTTCAAGCTACTTTATCAAACCGATCAATCCTAAAAAATAACTTTATCACATGTCCTCCTCCGTAGGCTACTCGCTAGTGGATACAGTCAAGGCTCTCTAACTGAGAGAACACGGGTTCAAATCCCGGGGAGGTCCAATCGCGATAGCAATAATAGCCACAGTGACCAAAAACAAGCCAGCATAGCCAAGAGCTGAGGCTTAAAAGAGAATTAAAAAAGATTTATCAAATGTGATGAAAAAGTCTTTCACTGCTGTTTATTACTTGTTTATTTCGAACATTTTCACAAGTTTTCATCGGGGTAAATGTTCAAGCGAGGTTTTAAGGTCTGACAAAATTAGTTTATTGGTCCATGTAAAGTTGTTTAACTAATTTTCGAGATCCATATCGCAGAGTTAGCTCGTATTACAGGATAGGGGTTCCTTTCTGGTTGGTAGACCTGGTTCTATCTTGTAAACACGCTGGATAGAAGAATCCTACGTAGTTTAAAATAATTATAATGGTAATTAATGTCAATTAAGTAATTTTAGTGGTAATTGCATACATAAATGTGCATTTAAAGTGAATAGGATATGTCTAGTTCCTGTAAGTAATTTATAGAATATATTAGAAGACAAATATAGAGCTACCCGTGAAACTAATACGGGCAAACATGCACTTTCCTGGTATAATCCTCAGTGTTTGACGTAACTACGGAGCGCCAAGCATAATCAAACAATAATAACCAGTAGTTCCCAGTTAGTGGTTGGGTAGCGTTGTTGTAGATCGGAGATGTCTAGTTCCTGTAAGTAATTTATAGAATATATTAGAAGACAAATATAGAGCTACCCGTGAAACTAATACGGGCAAACATGCACTTTCCTGGTATAATCCTCAGTGTTTGACGTAACTACGGAGCGCCAAGCATAATCAAACAATAATAACCAGTAGTTCCCAGTTAGTGGTTGGGTAGCGTTGTTGCAGATCGGAGATGTCAGGGATTCCCAGAACGATTCTTCATTAAATATAGCTAAGTTTTTGTTTCTAAAAACTGAATTCAGAAGAGCCATTCTCGTAAATTTATTAACCTACAATATTTTATTCATTGTTAATAATTATCTAGATTTTATTTATTTGTTATTGTACAAATGTTATCTAATTTCATTATCTATTAAGTTATTTATTTTATATATTAAACAAGATAACTAGGAAAACCTGGAACATGTATAACAGCTACGAGACTACAGACTACAGCTACAGACCACGAGAATCGATCCACGAAGAAGTTGCAGACTATGCTATAAACTTTCTGAGCTTGCTAGGGACAACATAGGCTAAATATTCATACGAAGCAATTATGAACTTAAACCCTAAACTAACTTAAATTTTAAATGTACTACTTACAATGCTGGAAGTAAATTAAGACTTTTATCGACAAAACAGGAAACTAAAGTTTTGACACAAACTGTTTAATTATCAAGGTAAATCTGGGTGCTTCTATTACTTACATAGATGATACAGAGAAAGGAGGAGTTTCTAAACTCAGGAGGGAATTGAATGCGAAAGCGGAGAAACAAAAGAAATTCTAAAATGAGTTAGCAAGAAGCAACGACACTCACAATTCCAAGTTGGACTATGGCGCACAGTGCGACCAGCCGGTTCTCTTCGTGGACACGCCCTGCTGCGTCTCCTGTAGTTTCATCAGCCTCAAACGACTGTGACAGTCTAGAAGGCCGGTCTTAGCCTGTCTAGGCTTCAGACCGGAAAGGCAAAATATGCCCAGTGTTAATTAAGACGCCTCCGGGACGGTCAATACCAATGAGAAGGGTAAAGAAAGATAATATCCCAATAGGGAAAACTGTGGTATAAAAGCGAGTACCGAGAAATAAAAAAAACAACCAATACGAAAAATTAGGTAAAACTCTCTCCACTGACATCCTCTATATTACTCGAGAGACGGAAAAAACCTGATCACGAGGGTGATTGCGGGAAAAAATTGGCATTTAATAGTGCACATAAGTTTTTGGCGTGGATGAACAGCAGGATTATTGGAGTGGGAATTAATTGGATTATGAATGAGGATGATATTGTGAATGAAAGGCTAAAAATTGTCTGAGGCCATGCATTATAGTATAACGTTTAATGCTAATAATAAAAAACTTGATTGATGCCTCAAATATCAAGCAATGCTTAACAACATCGCACAATATATGTCTTTTCGGCAATAAAAACCACCCTTATAGCTCATCAAAGATTTCGTCCTTCGGCAATATTTAATGGTTGTACTGTAGAATCAGTGTGATTAAAGTGTTTATGAAACCCTTACAATATCACACCCGACATAACATGATTCTGAATATTTAAATCAACTCAGAGAGCGTTTAAGTAAATATTTAATTGAAAAAGCTTCAATTGATTCAAACACAATTTCCCGAGGCATCCTAGGCAAACCAAGATATGAATATTTAAAAATTACAAAACCCCAGTCTGACTCCTTAGCAGGTTTGACGATATCTTTACACAAAAAAGTACCTTTAAAACTGCGACCTCTATCATGTGAACATGGAAAGTGATATGTAAGTGTAAAAATAAAGCGAATGTTTTGAATGTGTAGTACGTATGTATGTAAAAGCGTAAGAGTATTTCCAAAATCGTTTCATGATTCCGATTGAAGGAGGTAGATAAAAAAAAAAAAACACCATTGCTAACTCTTGATGGTTAACTGGAGACCTATTCTAGGAAGAATTAATAAACATAGAAGAATGCTAACATGAGTATATTTTAAAATAATTAAATTAAATTTATTCCACAAAAATTATTGAAAAATCAGAATAAAATGCCATTTTTAAATTCACTTTTGGACCCTGCTCTGCGAAGGCTGTTTAATAAACGATACAGGAACAGTGAGTAGTAAAAATAATAAAACTATGTGGAATTTAAAAAGTAATAGTTGTATAATTACAACTTTTATACATTGTATGAGCTTGAATTGCATTCTGTAAAAGTAGGCAAAAATATTTAGTAAAATCAGATAGTACTTGATTCAATAAAAAACTCCTTCTTACTAAAAATATTAGTTTAATTCTCCATTAGTTTTTATTGTTGGGATTTGTTACCAACTCAGATAGTTATTGTTTAGCAAATGACACTATTTCCATGGCGAATAAGATACAAATTTTCATTAATTTCAAATGAACATTCATAATTAATTTACAAAAAGTTAAATAGCAATAATATTGTTTTTAATGCTTTGGTCGTTAAAAATAATTTTAAAGGCAATTTATTTGCACTTTCCTTGTAAAAGAAAAAGTTGGTGTAAAGTTGTGGGCAATACAAATTACAAACAAAACGGATACGTACGTTTCAGATGTCTAATTGACTTACAAATGTTGTATGTCTAATGAATTAACACGGAATGATTCCTCAAGGAAAATACGGATCAACATGTGTTCATTCATCTTAATATTTTGTTTTATAATTTCATCTGGAAATGTTTACAAGTTTGGCTTCACAAAAACAATTGGTGTTGAGAACTGCCGATAAAACAATAGACCGCTTGGAAACTTGCCACTCCAGAACGTGGCCAATATGTTCTTTTTTTCATTAGTGCTCTGCTCCCCTCCCCATAAGTTGTCTTTCGTCATCGGACTATTTATTAAATCTTTAATCTCGTGTGAATATAATTCATTTACTAAATATTAAAATACGTGTCGTGACAAAACCCCCAAATCTGCTTTGCCAATCATATATTTTTTTGCATTCCTAACAACTCTTAAAAAATATATTGCAAAGTATGGGCAAATTGAGCTTTAGTATACCACCATCAGGACCTGAGAAGGGCAGTATTTTGACAAAGACTAACATAAGTACTGATTGTGTTGCAAGCCCAAAATTTATTCAATGTTCTTGCTACGGGGCAAATTCTTACATAATCATCGATCATACTACCGGGTCGATACATAAGTACTTATTGTACTTCTGATCCAATACGTAAAGCACTGATTGTTTTACAGGCCCAAAATGTATTCACTGTTCTTGCTACGGGGCAAATTCTTAGATAATGATCGATCATACTACCGGGTCGATACATAAGTATTTATTGTACTCCTGATCCAATACATAAAGCACTGATTGTTTTACAGGCCCAAAATTTATTCACTGTTCTTGTTACGGGGCAAATTCTTAGATAATGATCGTACTACCGGGTCGATACAGAAGTACTAATTGTGCTCCTTAGCCAATACATAAAGTAATGATTTTATTTCAAGCCAAAAATGTAGTCAATGTTCTTGCTATTGGACAGATTTTTAGATAATGATCGTATTACCGGGTCGATACATAAGTACTGATTGTGCTGCAAGCTCAAGATTTAGTCAATGTTCTTGATACTGGTCGAGTTCTTAGATGCGGATAATACTACCGGGTTGATATACAGGTACTTGATATATAGCTATTGAGTGTGCTCCTAAGGCTATATATAAGTACTGATTGTGTTACAGGCCAAAATGTTAGTCCATGTTCTTGATACTGGGCGAGTTCTCATATACAAATAATACTACCGGGTCGATACATATTTACTGGTGTGCTCCTAAGCCAATACACAAGTACTGTTTATGTTATTGGGCTAATAATTAGTCACTGTTTGTGCTAGTACTTAATTTCTGATTGAGCTAGAAGCCCAACATTTAGTTATTACTGTTCTTGCTAATCTGCCAATACAAAGTGATACTGATTGTTGGTCGGTATTGAATATTTTGAGACGGAATTAGGTATTTATATAAAGATTTCTCCTGTTGACAAATTACTAGCCTAGGTTTGCTTGAAGATACACTACAGAATATATAGAGATATTTGTTGTAATTTATGTATTCAATATATAGTAGAAAAATACACATTCAGTTTTGTTAGCTTCTGCTTTACGTACCAAGATAAAGAAACAACTTTAAATAGCCTCTCGTTTAACAAATTTATAAGCTATCACAGAACAGCAATTGTATTTGTTTTATCGTCTCATCATGTTCTCATGATAACGCAATGGAGTTTCATTTCAATTTACTAAGTTGAAAATTAATAACATATTAAGTAACTTTATGGATTCCATGTATTATATATTCAGCTAGGTTGATTAATGTCACCAAGATTCAACTTTATTAATATGTTGTTCGGGTACTTTTGCTGCTGGAGTTTATTAACTATAGATGTAGGAGTATTCATTTCATTTCTTACAAATGTAACGCAACTTGGTATTTAATTTCAACTAACTGCAATATAATTTTGATATTATTTTTATTATTTTAAATTATACTATTAAAAAAAATATGATCCAAGTAAGGCTGTACACAGTTTAAAACTTTATTTTTACTACGCTAAAACACAAATTTAACCATTAAAATTAGTTTTTAGGAGGACTATATTTAAGTCGAAATAAATGACAATATTGTTAAAATTAGCGTTAAATACATTTTATAGACGCAAAATTTAAATTTTATTGAAAGTCACCTCCTCTTACTATATGATATGGCAAGATAGTACAATTAACGAGTGAGTACTTTGCTTTCATAAGGATAGCGAATAAAACAATTACTTACCGTGTAATTTAATTATAAATATTATTAATTACAAGCTTCATTAACAGCAAATGAAAACACTTTAAAAACAAATGTTATATGAAGGATTATAAGGGGAGAACATAAGGAAATATTATCTCGATAAATGAAGAGACGGACTGTAGGCTAGATGATAAGTGCAGCATGTTTCTTTCCGCCCACTAGAGAACTGGCCCATTTTTACACAAAGACAGTGTTTGTTTACATAAAACTGCCAACGACTTCGCCCACGACTCGAGTCACCCGTCGCCACGTCATTTTGTTCTTGGTCACTAACAATTACCCTTATTCTCTGACAGTTACTATTGACTAACCATATTATCTAATTTTTGTCTTCAGCTGCTACTAATTATTGTCCATAGTTACTAACGGTTGCTTACACTCTCAAATTTTTTGTTCAGTTAGTAACAGATATTAGTTGTATACTAGCAACTGTCAGTGAACTGTGTCAGTTGTCCAAAATGTCTGTTATCGTTGATCACTACCAATTGTTGCCAAATATTAACCATAATATAAAAAATAATTCCCGTTATCAGTGTTCCCCATCATTGTCAGTCGTCAACGATTATCACATTCTCCACCAGTACAGTTGTACACAGTTAATATAAGTTATCAGTGTTCCCCATCATTGGCAGTCGTCAACAATTATCACATTCTTCACCAGTACAGTTGTACACAGTTACTATCAGTTATCAGTGTTCCCCATCATTGTCAGTCATCAACAATTATCACATTCTCCACCAGTACAGTTGTACACAGTTACTATCAGTTATCAGTGTTCCCCATCATTGTCAGTCATCAACAATTATCACATTCTCCACCAGTACAGTTGTACACAGTTACTATCAGTTATCAGTGTTCCCCATCATTGTCAGTCGTCAACAATTATCACATTCTCCACAAGTACAGTTGTACACAGTTACTATCAGTTATCAGTGGTCACCATAATTTATTTGCAGTCGTCAACAATTATTCACATTCTCCACCAGTACAGTTGTACACAGTTACTATCAGTTAGCAGTGGTCATCATCATTTATTTGCAGTCGTCAACAATTAATCACATTCTCCACCAGTACAGTTGTACACAGTTACTATCAGTTATCAGTGGTCACCATCATTTATTTGCAGTCGTCAACAATTATTCACATTCTCCACCAGTACAGTTGTACACAGTTACTATCAGTTAGCAGTGGTCATCATCATTTATTTGCAGTCGTCAACAATTAATCACATTCTCCACCAGTACAGTTGTACACAGTTACTATCAGTTATCAGTGGTCACCATCATTTATTTGCAGTAGCCAATAGTTATCCACGTTCCCCACTAGTAAAGTTGTTGAAAGTTACTCAGTTACCTGTGCTCATCATCAGTTATTCGTAGCCGTCAATAATTATAATTATACACGTTCTCCATCAGTAAATTTTGTCCACTTTTACTATTAGTTATCAGTGGTCACTATCAGTTGTTTTAAGTCGTCAACAGTAATATAAAATCTCGAGTAAAGTTGTCCATTTATATCTAGTTAAGAACTGGCTTTACAGAACCGACTTTGAAGAATAATGTCGAACGTAATATACATATAATATATAAAATAATTTTACGCTTTAGTGTTATTTCTTAGGGTCCCATAACTCTATACGATACATCTTATAAATGTATTACAAACATGAGTCCAAACACGTGATTGGTAGCCTATATTTTTTTAACATTTATACCATGAAATATGACAAGTTTTCCTCCTAAATAACCAATAAAATATCGAAAATGATTACAGCGTTTAGATGTGTATTAGTTATATAAATAAAATTAAATATTTCCTATGACTAATCATTTGAAGTTTAATATTGTTCTGAGGGGCTAAATACAAAATGGCTGCCAGTACAGCCAGCTGTTAACCACAGTGTGACAGTTATTCAGTCACCATAGCTCTGAATTGAAACCACAGTCACTACAAGTACATTAATTACTGTAGTCTATCACTACAGTTGTAGCCCTATTGAAGGCTGTAGAAATATAACCCAGTTGGTCAGTGACTTTCAGACAAAGATGTTTGGATTAGAGAAGAGTCATTAATGTGTTGAGTCATAATTGACAATAAAAGCTTATTGATAAAGCCAATATTTTAAACCTCGAATTAATAACGTTAATTATTACAGTCAAACAAAAAAATGAATATATGTATAAGTACACCATGTAAAAATTAGTGTTCCTGGAATAATGGAAATAAACAATTAATTCTTCAGGGCATGCCTGTTAGCTATGAAACTGTCGTTCAATCTACAGCATCATAGTGCCTACTAAGCTACTAAGCCAAAATCAGTTAAGATAGCAGACATGCTGTTTTTAAATCATTAGAAAATAAATCCTCTCCTATGAATATGTAGTACATAGCCAAGATGTCTTTACCGATATGCAGATTAAAATAACTTTAAAATATATAACTCATGCATATTATAAGATTGTGGATGAATCAAAATACTTAAAGGATAGGTATCTTGGTACAGTATGATGAATATAGAATAATCATAAATATAACAACAAAATAAGTAATATACTTAAGATATTTTCTAAGGGTAAGTAAATAACTATTAAAATCAATAAAAAACTACGCTCTTACTTAACTAACAAAAATATTTATAGTAGAATTATTATATAATAAAAGGAAATAACAACATACACCACTTTAATATCTTCACTAGACAAACATATGAGTTCGTGTTGCTGTATATTAACAAATAATTATTAATGTTTATATGTATGAATATAAAATACCACATATAAAAGTCTGAGTGAAATGTTATATAAATGTGTTGAAAAGGAGATATTGTATGTGTATGCTTATCCAACTTAAACAAGATAGCTAACCTGGTGTAGCCGACATGAACTGTATTACCAAAATCAACGATCTGCTGGAAACAACCTAAATCTTTTATAATTAAAGTTTGTATTCTAATACAAACAGGATATCCAGGTAGGTAGTGGTATAAATGCACTTCATATTCAACATCATAAATAAAGAATGATGTCATTACCTGTTCATAACTAGCTTCAACGATAAACTCTTTACACCCTAAAGCATAAATAATGAATGTTATTACGCCTGTTCTTCAACTCAGGCAGGATTCCTAATCTTTTGGTCTTGTAATTTTTATGAACTGCATTACTAGCTTTTACTAAAAGCTACTTATATCTTATAGTAAAAACCTTCAATAATTTATGTTTGTTCTGTAATTAAAATAGGACTAATCTAGATAAAGAAAACATGATTTTTTCGCATTACTTAACTATGGAAAATGTGTCAAAAACAAATACTTTATACACAGTACACCTTATAGCATAAATAATTAATGTTTTTCGCCCGCTCTCCAATTCAGGTAGGATTCCTAATCTATAAAAAAGTAATATTGCATTAAAAAAAAATTAAAACACGTGTATTTCTTACGCATTTAAAAATTATGTAAACCACACAAAAGATTAATAATTAATAATTTTTATTTTTACACTATGTTTGATCAGAAACACAGAAAACATGCAACTTACATGCAATTTTATTCTTCCAAGTTTTACTGATAGCTTAACTTTACTTGGATGTAAAGATGTCACCATGCAGCACACTAAGATTACTATATGTACAATAACAGTTTAAAATATATTGAGCTGGTATACCATGTATTCCAAATTTTATGCACACTGAAGGGATCTTGGAAACTATAAGAGATATAGCAAAGATAAAATGTACAAAGTAGTGCGTAATAACAAGAGCAAGACATTAATGTGGTCAAGTTGGGTATTTGTTACGTTGTTCACTCGCAGCGCTCAAAAAGATTTTTGGTCAAAATTTTCAAACTGTTACAGCTTTCTTATTAGTAGCTAGATTAAAACTTTTTTTACGTAAAATCTTGAAATTTCTTTTAGTCTTTAAATATTATAATGACAAAATTTACAAGACAAGCAACCAGGAGCTATGGGGTTTGAGTAAATATTTCTAGTACAATGACCCATTTTTTACCTAATCAAATGGAAGTAAATTTTTCACTGATTTCATAAATAATACTATATATATTATATTTTCTTCGTGGTTTTCATCAAATAATTCATCAAACCCATTTTGGAGTCGGTAATATTGCATTTTGAAATTAGTTTTATAATTCATCCGAGTTACCCACTCACCGCTACTCGGAGGTTGGAGTTGTGAAGCTTTGATATAATGATACCGGCTGTTCTGTGTTACCCGATGCCCCTACTAACTCTTCCATGAAAAATATAATAAATATTGGATTTCATGTGATTCACACACAACTCGAAACTTTAGAAATGCTCTTGATAGTTATTGGTTAGTTGTTTGTATTTAGACACACGCCTCCTATTAACTTTCTTATGAATAAAGATAGAATGATTTACTTTAGGGGGTGTTTATATGACCATCTGAGGAAGTTTTCGACGTAAGAAAATATTTTCCCAAATGGAGTATTTTGGGGGTAAGTCAAAACTTTTAAATAGGAATCCCTAGAAAGTGACACCTCATTTTAAAGGAATTATAAAAAGAAGAAGAATGGTGAAAACTTAAGGTCTCTAATGTCACTCTATCAAATTTGGTAGCCAATTAAAGTTTTAATTTTTACAAACCCCACACTTTAAATTACATTGAAAGTTATTGTAAGGCAGATAAAACATTCACTCAGTAATTATTTTAAGAACTTAAGCCTTGCTAGGGGTTCCTATTTAAAAATGTTGACCGTACCCCAAAAAACCCAATTTGGGGGGAGGCAAAGTCGAAAATGTTCTTAAGTCGAAACTTCCTCAATTAGTCATAGAAACATCATCAAAAGTAAATCACTCTATCTCTTTTCATAAGAAAGTTAATATGAGGTGGAGGTGGGACTTTTAAGACACCAGGCATTGAACATTAGGGACACTAAATAAACTGGTTCCTGAAAGCCTATAGAATAGAAATTACAATAACTCTGAAACTTCGAAGCTTCTGGCCTCTAAAAATCTCCTCTGCTCTGGCAGCTCCTTATCTAAGAGATTTCACCGTCTGGCAGCTCATAGCTTCAGGGTACTTGTCCGTGAGAGATAACTGCTCTTAAGAGCTCTCACTCTTATGTACACGGCCTCTGACAGCTCCCGCTGTCTGTAGCTCCCAGTCTCTGATAGGACCCAATATCTGGTAGCTTTCGGCTTGTCGGAGCTTATGGCCTGTGGCAGGTCTTGTCCTTTGGCAGATCCCGATCTCTGGCAGCTCATACCTCAGCAGCTCTCAGCATTTGGAGTTATCGGTCTCTAAAATCTTCCAGCTGTAGCAGACACCGCTCTTAGAGAGTTCTAACCTCTGTATGGAATTTGGTAGCTTATTGCCTTTAAATGATCCTTAGTTTGAAAGCTATGCCTTATCAACACTGAGAAGCGGTAGAAATTGACCTCTAAGATGTTTCCGTTACTAAAATGACAGTTATAATATTGTTTTTAATAGTGTTTTGAGGATATAATCATAATTTATGAATTCTGGTTATGCGAAAACCACACGAGCTTAACTGTTACCCAAAAATTAAAGAAACATCATCTTACTTTAATATATATTCCATAAAAAGCTCATACAAATTTTGGTTTAAAATAAATCTAATTACAAAGCATGGACATATTAATACATAGTAAAGCGTTTCGATCCTGGCGCTCGATCCCCTTTACCATTCACTCATATAACGTCCATGACAAATTTGTTATAGAAGGAGTATGGATTGAGGTCTTAATAGTGATGATGTATAGATTCGAGAATTGATAACATTTACAGATTCCATTCGATAAAATAGTCTACACTCGTTCTTTACATCTCATTCTCAATTATTGACATAATACGTACATGGATACGTCAGTATATCTCGTCAGTTATGAATGAGTCATAACGTGACTCATCTGTCAGAAACAGTTCAGAGACTTAAACTTGTAATATACTCTGTGATGTTATTGCCCGCAAGAAATGTTATTTCAGTAGATTGTGACAACAGGGGAACACCAAAACCCACGAATGTAATAATATCACTGTAAGAGACATAATCTAGTTTCTTGAGGCTCTGGTTGATTTTTATTGTTTGTTCTTAAGATAGTGATATTTTACAAATTGTATTTCATATTAACATACGGGATGTGGGATAAATACGAAGGAGAATATATATATATATATATATATATATATATATATATATATTTGTGATTAATGGTTTTAAAAGAATTCTTTTAGACATAGATGAATGTGAGATAACAATTTGACTGGTTGAGTTTCCAATACATGCATAACCATAACTAAAGATATATTTATTGATAAAATTAGCAAAGCTGTGTCAAATTCTATTCGATTAAAACATTCCATCGAAGAAACATTTAGTTTAAGCCAGCTACCTACTGCTTAAATTATTTTGTAATTATATTAATAATGTGACTAATATAATAAAGTAATATTGCCAATGTGAAAAAGTCCGGGAACAAAAAATTGAAATATACTGAAAGCATAATGCAATATGATATATAACAATATACGTATCACTTCAAGAGTAAGAAGTAGCGAAAAGATTTGTGCAATCGCAGATGTAAGAACTAAATACAGACACAGGCTTTTTAAAAAATAAAGGTGTTTTCCAGTTTTGTTGCAACTGTTAAAGATGATTTCAAAATACTACGTTGAACTTGTGAGGTAACGTGTATTTTTTAATTTTTTAACTGTTTAGTAATATTGATCAATATTGGTAATGATTTTACCCATTCTTCTAATTAATGAGTGCCTTTTCTGTAACGTATACGCCTTGCAGCCAAACAGTTTGGTTTCAATAGCGGGGCCAGACATTTCAGGTTTGACGCAAAGGTAAAAAGACGAGTGGAGTAGATTTTCAAGTGCCCATTTTTCCTATTTAGCCATCAATAGAATTCATTACCCTTAAAGAAATATTCTTTAAATATTATTAGACTTCGAGAGTTTTCTTAGATTCTTGATTTAACATAAACTATTGCAAGGAAATATGTAACTGATTTATTGATTAATCTCTTTATTGTAACAGGAAAAGTTACAAGAAATATGACCTAACACTGAAAACGTAATTCACAAAATGTTCTAGCAACGTGAAACTTGGGCAATTATCTTTTTTAGGTTCATGACGTTGAAGAAAATTTTTGTATTTTTGCATTTCTACTTGAGTGATCTTAATATTGTTTTTGAAGGTTCAGTATAATGAAATTTGAGTGTAAAATATCCATAACAACTCAAGATTTCTTAGAGGGGAATTGGAACCTTTTGGATATGAAGATTTCACATGTGACCGTCATCTCTAAATGTCAAACTGGAGACACATTATGAATTGTTTAATTTGCACAATATCGATGTTAATATAATATGGTCATAAAACATTTAAGGTTGTATAAACTCAAATCTTGATCCCTAATTTTGAAACCTTAGAAGACAACAATTGTTATAAGCATATAAATAACAATATTATAACACGTGGACTTGATTTGGTTAGTTAGTTACAACTAGCAGTTACCCCTCGGGTTTGCACGCAATTTGGCAGGTTTTGCACGTGTATGAGTACTTCTGGTTCGACTGAATTTTATTTCTGACACCAATGTTGAATTTATCTGTGTATAAAAAGTGTATATTTATGACCATTGCAATTTATTCAGGCCTTAGTAATTTTTGTACCATAGTTGATTTTGCCTTGATTCCTCGATCAAGGATGTATATAAATACATACGTCTGAGTAGCCTACTTCTGTGAAAAGAAAAAAATATATTTTATATTATATATATAACAATTTTTAATTTATAGTAAATGTTAAGTGCAGATTTCCATATCTGCACTACAATACTGACCAAGCACTGCATACTTAATATTTGCTAAAATGTAAAGATAAAAGAATTGAAAATTGAAAACAGTAGTTAATGAACTAAAAATATTATTGTACTGTCATAAAACAATGTTTACACAGAACAGTTGATTACATGTAACATGCTCCTTCAATCTATGCTATTATATCAAAATCTTTTTTATGTTATCTGATTCTTTCCCGTCAAATTATAAATTTAATAGTTGTTCTGCTAGTCGAGGCGGAGAAGATTCCAAAAATTCAGAGCTAATTATAATCGGTAAAGACATTTTTCAGTTATAAATAGTATAACTAGCTGATGTTCTTTTTTGTATTAGATTAATCCGAAATTATATTTGTAAACATATTCATTTAGCACCTTCTTCAAACCACAAGAGTTATCAAAAAATAGGACGGAATAATTATTGCTTGAAATTGCAATACAATTTTAACAAGACTTATTTTTTATTTATGTTATGAAATAATTGAGATAAAATTTTGGCTTGTGTTATTTATAGCTTTGTATAATCAGAGGCTTATATAATAATGCTGATCCACAACTGCCATAATAATGAAATGAATTTGCGGTAAAAAGGGATATGAGAAATATCAGGTTATAATTATTATGTATATTTACACACATAGTTACAGTTTAATTAATTCGATTTATTACTCAAAACACTTCCTTATTAATAATTAAAAATCCATAATACTTGTTGAGATTAGTCATTAAATTAATATTACTTTGACTTTATATTGTAAGAATGCACTCAACAAAGATGTGTTACGTGTGTTTGTGCATGTAAATAGTTGAGATAATGTAACGAGAGTTTTGCTGAAAATGAAACGCTAAAGAATAAAGAAACCCATCGATCGGAGCCTGTGTACTAAACGGTTCTTTGGGAACTTTGATTAAAACGACCAAACTTTGTAGACGCAATATAGTTCCCAACGAACAAAGATTTTGAAATCGACCGGATTCACAATTACAAGTCTTCTTCTTAATAGAATTTGCACCCAAAGTTAAAAAAAAATAATTATTCCAACAAATTTTATTTACGGTAGAGAATTAAAAACTATTTCCTTCAGTCATAATTCTGAATAAATTAAACTAATCCTACACGTGGGTTTGTCCTATTAGATAAATAAATATCTCCTTCTCCACATAAAAGATTTATACATGGTTGCAACTCCGTACTGCAGCAAATTGTTATCCCAAATTAAGATTTGCTGTAAATGACTGGAAGCAGCCTCTGACCCTTTTAACCATGAATATTGAAGGAACATGCATTCTGTCTGAAACATGCATACTTCTGTTAAAAATGTCAAAGAGCTCCATCATATAACATATTAATTACTCTTACTAAGATGCATAAGGACTTTAAATGGTGAAGCATTGTGTTAGAAAATTACTGAAATATAAACTATACTTTTATATCTAAACGAATAGTATGTTCCCACGACATTGTGAAGTAGCTGTGTTACGAGCAAATCTATTGTAATAGTTGCCTTAATTAGTTTTGCGAGTTGAATGGTTTTATTTCCTTTTATGGTCAAATAATATTCATATACATAAGATGTAAGTAAACACAAGCACACACACGCGTATCCATATTTTATCGGATAGTGTTATATAGATTCATAACATAACTAGGATATGTTTATATTCCATATTAATACTCTTACGTTCCATCTACTAACATCAAGGGTAATAAAACAAACATATCTCCCGTCACGAAGCCAAGTCCAACACATTAAGCGAATGGAAAGCTTCTAGACTAATTAAATTTAGTTATACGATTCCTTCAGGGATTGATCGCATATTGCACACTTATATAGGATATGAGTTACCGTGTAGTTGACCGCTCCATAATCACGAGGCTGATGTTTGTTCTGTCTCTCATTTCCATTTCCATTCCAATTGGGGAGATTTTTTTCCATAAGTTTTTTTCTATTCGACCAGCCGATAAAATGTTGACTGTTGTAGTAGCTAAGAATATATGAAATCTACTTCTATATAGCTATATAGCTTCTATATATAGCTAAATCACGGTGATATAAGGTTGGGTTTACAATATTTCAACCAGCCGTATCGAGTAAGAAAGTTTTCTGCAATGAAGACATTATAAAATTCTTGATATAATCTTATACGTAACATATGCGGAGAACAAATGTTATTTAGTTTAAGAGCTAATGAAAAGGTTTATTCCTTTTGTAATCAGTTGCAGCCTCTATTTTATTATTTAAAAATGATAACTTTACTCGATAAACACTCTTTAACTAAACTAGACATAGTATTTAGAGAGATGACAGAGTTAGGCCTTTGTTTTCCATCACCAACCCCAGTGAAAGTCGGAGATGTTTTCTCCAGGCTTCTGCCCTTATCGCGTTGAGTCTTCTTCCAGGAGTTTTTTCCTGTCTTGTACTAATCCTTCCAAATCTTTCTACCACTTCACAATGCTCTTAGGTTCATCGGCTCGTAACTCATTACTTTCTAGTTTTGTTCCTTCGTATAGTCTTCTAAAATAAAATAAAATTTCCAAAATTGCTTAGTCAATTAATTTATTATGCTTTTTCACGGTTCTATCATAGTCAGGACATCCCTTTCAACCTAAAAAATGTTCCCATCTGCACGACCTTCTACTCTACAGTTCGCCCAATTTATTTCTACAGTTTACTTTCTCTTTAATGTTATTACTCTTGCATAAATATTTATATTCGTGTTCTTCAGACCAATGCGAACAGCTAGAATTCGTTCTGTTTCAATGTTTGCAGCATATCTGAAGTTTCGCCACTCTTGCAAGGTCAACATCATCATTCACCTTTCAACTTTTCAAATTTTCAGTCCTTTCTTGTTGGCATGTTAATTACTCTAACCGAATACTGCACTATTATATTTACTCTGTTTCCTTGAACATTTCTCCCTTCCCTCTCAAATCTTTATAACTGTGATTTACTTTAAAATTATATTTAAAAATTCGTCCTTCGTAATTTCACTTCCAATAGAATATTTCTATAAACTTCAGCCTCTATCCACATTCTAAAGTTCTTCACTCATATCATATACAAACAAAATCATCATTGAGTTCTTCCTTAGCGGTTTTTTAGCTCACATCACTGCTTTCTTCAGAGCGAAATTCTGCAGCAAAACATTTACCCGTTTCTCGTGTTCTGACCCCCCCCCCCCCAGTATAACTCCGTCTATCACACTTTTCATTATCTTTAACTTTAGTCGCAAATCTGCTGCTTTACAACTCTTTTCAAATTGTTATCAACCTACAAATTCATGTATCCTTTCCATCGGATTATAACCAGTTTTGGAAATCATACCAGCACTTTTATTCCTTTCATAATCGTCATTTTTGAACCTTCCTTTCTATCTCTTTTACCTATCGCATATGACACGTCCCTAGATGCCACACTTTAATGAGGTCTTACACTTCCTCTCACACTACTTCTACCAAATCCCTTCGTTCTTTAATGCTGTTTCTTGCTAGATTCCATCGTCTCTTGCGTCGATCATTTTCTTCCGGATTTCTTCCATAAGCTCCCTTTTCGATTTTTGAGTTTAAAATATTTGGCCGCCCTTTGATATCCTTCGCCCACTTTGAAAGAGAACCTAACACAACTTCAATGTAGTGAATAACCTCCTAGTGTTTTCCCGTCATCGAATTGAACAGTATGCACAACCATTCACTTCTTCATTTCTTATGATGGATTCTCCCTTCTTTGTCTAGTTATATTACTTTTCTCCATTTCGGACTCTGAATCGCATAGAACCCGTAAACTGTCCTTTCCAAATTTTCATAAAATCTGGGTGCCAGTCGTCTGTTTCCATTCCATCCTTCGTTCTAACCTTTTTTACGAATATATAGATATTTCAGATTCGAAGATTCCGAAATTGAATTCAAGCACCATCAAAATATTGCTATTTGCGCTACAATAAGAATCTGCAATATTTACTTCTAAAGTGATTCCTATCATAAACAAATTTTCATTACAAGCAGTTTAATTAAAAATGGAAATTAATTTCACATTTAATAAAGGAGTTGGGCTCATGTCTGTTGTAATCCGGTAGCCATGATGGTGTGTGGGAGGAACGACAAGGGTCTCAGTGTTTCATGTGGAATTATTAATTAAGAGCCAGTCACATGGCACCTTAATTACAAAGGATATACTTCGCGCGTTATAACGTACACTCGTCATATTTATATTGCTTGCTTTATTCTGTAGACAGGAATGAGTGTAGGATTTGAGGATTCATTGTATTCAAATACAATAATTAAAGTATGCTACGCATGATATTTGCTTAAACAGAAGTCTTCTAATTACAAAATTCTTATTTATCATTATACATCCCGCCAATATTGAAAATAATCGATTTATTTATTGCTCTAAGTGGGTTCTTGAATAAATGCTAAGTTACAAGTTCTCAAATTGAGTTTTACCAGTTATTTTAACTTCATTATTTATTGTTTTATCTCTTAAATCGCTCTTTCTTCTAGTTTTATCACATATTAATGAGCAGATATATTATCTAGATACCCAAAATGCCTTACTCAACTTCGATTTTCAAATTCAGTGTTCAGCTTCAAATTTAATAAAATACCGTTTTCTCTATAGTAGATTATTATATTAATTTTATTTAATAGTATTCATTCAGTACTGTTTGAAAATGAAAACGAGCAGGATATCTAATAATTCTTGTTACTGTAATATGTGTAATAACAAATGCATGGTCTCATGTTAGGAGCGTAGGAGCAGATGAGGCAATTTGTTACTGACATTCTCTTGATAAGTTTGGGAACCTCTCCAGCAATTTAGGCCTATGAAAATACCCCATATGCTATCCATTCAGAAAACAAGATACAAAGTCATTTAAACATTTATTACATTTAAATATATTTTACGTTTTACTCAACTTTCTTAGCTTATGGTATGTTATTCAGTGTAGCCTATCAATTACGACAATCAAACAATATGACGTATTAACACCACTATAATTTATATTTTATGATCTGTAAAAATAAAAAAATGTAAGTTATTTGTTAAAAAAACTTTTTAATCTATGACATCATTGATAGGATGACGCTATTCAGCGACTTTGTGTCAGGCCTTTTCAAATTGAATTCAGATAGGCTACATTGATAGCCATGTATCTATGAATGCAACTTGTTCCATCAATGTATATACAATTAATATTGTTTTTAAATAATTGATTATTTGATTACATATGTATGTACAGGAGGACGTATAAAGAGAGAAAACTGAGTAATATAAAAATGGACAAGCCAATCAGTTTGAACTTTTCACTGTATTCGTAGTTCTACAGGCTTGTTTTAGAATTAAAAAGGATTCAATCAATTCATTACAATTCAAAACTTCCTTTCAATTGACCATACAAAAAAGGGATTTTATGAGTTATTTGACGAAACCCAAAAGGAAATTGTACATTATGGCATTTTTGAAATCAGTATGAAATTTAATTTCTTTTTATTAAGTAAAAGTGGTCTTGCATTAAAAAGGCATTTCAAGTAAAACACCTTCTATATAGGTACTAATAAGAGAGCTGTGACAGCAAAATTTGACTCAAACAGTTATTTTAGCACAGCGAGTGAACGACGCAACCAGCAATTAATAAACTTAACCACATTGATTTGTTGGTCGTGTTATTACGCACAACTTCGTCTATGTAATCTTTGCTGTATCTCTTATACTTTCAAAGATCCCTTCAGTTCGCATAACATTTGGAACACACGTAAGAGATACCGCTTGAACACATGGTCTATTTCGCTTCGTTTTCTGTCTATCTATCTGAATGGGTTTTTTACAAATCTTAATATATCAGAAGTTGCTTAAGATAAAATCATAACATTATGTATAGATATTGGTATCTATAGTTTAAAGATTCCTTTAAATTTTAATAACACTCCTTCTTAAACGGCAGTCATTGTAATTTTTTAAATTTAAATGTCACATAAACCTTAAATTTTAGTAATAACATATAAGAGAAATATTTTGGAAAATTTCGTCCTAAAAATAATTGGTAAAAGGATTTTAACGATCGGACAGATATTAACGGAATTTAAGTTTTTTATAAAAAAAATTTGAATTTCATTATTAAATAATAATTTTAAATTTGAGAAAATTAAATTTATTTACTTAAAAATATATACAATAGGAGTAGCTTATGTGTGATATCGATGGCCTTCTTATAACTAAAAGATGTAAAATATATAAGATTTACTTAGATTCACAAAAAATTACTAGTGATTCTACAGCATGTGTATGTGTCCACCCTTCTTGCCTATGCATCTAACTATGCATAGTTCAATCCGAGTTCTCATAGAACTTTAATTCATGCAAATACTTCCGGTTTCTGTCTAATCATATTATAGCCATTCGGTATTTTTCCCCTTTACATTGAAATAATTTCCATAGGTAATTGGTGTACCAAATATTTATGGTAATCCCAAAAAAAGTTAATTGAGTTTAGTCCAGGAGACCTGGCAGACCATGGTCGATCCATCTGTTTCTAAAAACACGTCCTAAGTGGTGCCTAGCATCTAAACAACAATGTGGAGGAATACCAGCACAAATTAAATTAAATTATTTCTTGTAGAGGAATGTTTCCTATGATAGTTCAAGTAACTTGTTTATAAAAAGTCCAAAATATGACCAATATGTTTCGTGTATTTGGCAAAAGCACTGGTCCTAACAACACATAATCCTTTAATAATCTCTATCAACACATTAAGAGAAAACCGTGCTTAATGTTTTGCATTGCGATATAACATAAGGGTTCAGCCCAAAAGTGGTTTATTTTGGTACTTAAAAATACCATCTTTCGAAAATCGTGCCTAATCAGTAAACTAAAAATTTGACAGAAATAGTAGAATTAAAGTATTTTTTTCAAGAAACCCATTTAAACAGATCTATTCTAATCTGCAAGCCTCTTTTAGAAGATTTTGTACTTTTTGAATATGATATCGATATAATTGTTTAAATTTAAAAATACGCCAGACCAGAATATTTTATATACATCGATCTGCTTAGATGGGTTATAAGATTTCTCTTGTTTATTTAATATATGTTTATGAACATAGCTAAAATATTTAATATTTACATATAATTGATAACGGTGATTCCAGTCGTCTACTTAAATATATATTACCTACGCTAAAAATTTCAAAAGTACATTTAGCTTTTTGTTTTTCCATCCCTAATATGTTTTGAAATCTTATAGGTTGGATTCTACAGATACACATATTTCAATGACGAAAGGGTTTGAACCTGCATTATGAATAAGACACATAGTACGTCCGTGTCAGGGCATGTCCAGATACCCTTTCTCCTCCATACAAATATTTAAACATTTCTGTGGAAATTTATTTCTCTGTTTAAAATTTCCGACAGTGGAGGTTTTGTAAATAATAAAACAAATCTGTGGGGGAAATTAAAAATGAAAGACGAATTCCTAGTTTGTCTGTTAAGTATCAGCCCTAAACTTATTATTGCAAGAGTTGTTGCAAAAAGGGCTCAGAGCAATCTGCCGGATTCGAGATATAAACGTTTTGATATTGCTCACATTGACTAACAATTATTGTTAGCTTAATAAATATTTATATTTTCCAAAATTTGAATATATAACAGATATGAATAATGCCGGTATCCTAGCGGACATGTTGAGTAAACCAAAGTATCATTAATCTACATATTTTACCAGAAACCGCTGTGTGCTCCTGAGCAGTTTTATTGGCAAATCTACATACTATTGGTAAATATTTGAAAAATCTGCTTGGAATCAATTTAAAATATATTAACAAATGTTGCGAAATGTACCGGTTGCAAATCAATTTCTATAATAGCTAACAGTAAATATAACTATCTCGATTAATTCGTTTATCTAATTCTTTTGGTACAACTCTAAAAAATATTTTCAATGAGAAATGTAACATTATAGATTTCCTTCAGAAAACTGATAATGTGTTTATCACTTTCCAAAAGTAGCACAATGCCGTAGTTCAAAGCTGGTTCGCCACTTCTGTACAATACTACTTATGGTATTACAATACTCAACAAATATTAAATAATTAATAGTAATTAACCAAATCGTCTGGAGAGGGAGAATCCTATAACAAAAGTTGCAGAATTTTTCCTCATTCTCTGCTCCAAGTCCTGATGACGACGAGATATACAGTAAGTGACCCCTCTCTTTAATTGGGTGCTAACAGTTTATCATCATGTCAATCACAGACTGTTTCAACTAGAATGACCATATAAATATTAATAAATGCAAATAATACATATCATTTCCAATTTATTTTTTTTTCGTGCGAGGCCTTTCAAAACCGAAGGTTTCCTCATCAGACGACTGCAATAATTTCTCACACCATTTCAATAAAATATTCATAGCTTATACGGCGTTATCAAAAACAAATATACCTGGAGTGATTGGTAACTAAAACAAAAATTAATTAATTTTCAAGGAAATAGGTGATTTGTTAAGATTTAATAAAGGCTTTAATAATGCAATAGTGACTAGAGTTATAATAGAAATTCCACAGTGTTGTGTAATACGCATAAGAATGCTTCATAAAATACTTAGTTTTCGTGTCTCTTTGAAGTAAGGCAATTCATGCTACGTGACACCTCTCTTGTTGAAAATGGTGGTCGATACGGGTTAGTCATCCATCATAAAAGAACTAAATAGTGCATGCTGGGAACGGGAACCTTTATGATGCCAGATTTCCTTGTTATTCGGTGACTAAGTGCAACCATGACATGCGCGAATCTGTTTCAGAAAACTTGGATCGATTTGTTAGTCACTGTAGAGGAATGCGATGTTGCACGACAATCCTGAAGGTCGGCTGACTCAGAGCAATACTACTGTTTTGTTGCACTTTGTTACTAAGCCCACCACACCATGTTAAAATCCCGAAATGCAAGTAAATGTAATCATTGGTCAAAAACGTATATACAACTGCTTATATTTCATGTGGAATCTGTTACATAAATGTATCATTCAGTCAAGATAAAGAAATAGTAGAACAAACTTTTTGATTGGCTGATAACAAAGTAAATGTACATACTTACACAAATAATTGTAACATAAGTAAACCTTAATAAAAGTTTATATCGAGGTGTTAAGTTTTCTGTATTTTTTACAATCCTATACGTTTCCACAAAATTCTTAACAACATAATTATAATCTCTTCATTGCACTAGTTCATTTCAGAAAGATTCAGATTTAACTATTTTCAAATACATTATTTTATCTAGAGTAATATTTGCAATAATATCAGAATTCATTATGGATTACGTGTACAGTATAATTCAACTTTACACTCATAATAGAAAGGAGCGAAAGCCTTTGTTTGGTTGATAATTCACTGTAGATTAAGATAAACACTTTCGGAAGTATGGCATTTTTCCAACAGACCATTCCTTTGTTCCGAAATATGGCCCAGCAAGACATGTTGTCGGCCCTTTCGTTTATGTTCCAATAGCGGTTAACTTCCTTCAACTCATAACAGAAAGAGTGTTTGATAAACAATGAAACATTAACATTTTGAGTTAATGTTATTGATTAAAGTTAATAAAACAGCTGTGGGGCTTTAATAGTAAGTTAAATAGCTCTCAATTTGTGTAACGATGAAATATTTAATATATTCAATAATTTCTTAAGATAAATATTTTTGAATTTTGTATTGAAGTCTATGTATCATAAAATTACAATTTATTTTATTGTTTACCTTAGCCTGCACAAAAGTTATTAAGCAAATTGAGATAGAATTTGGTATATAACTGTTCATAAATCTGAGATTATTTTATGCTTACCACAAAGACTATTGTCTCTTAAATAGCCAGTTTAAGTACTTAAAAGTTTTAGATTTCCAAAATATAATAATATGTACATCGTTTAAAATAATAATTTACTTATATTTATAATATTTTGATAATTATTGCACACACAATAGTCAGAATAGGATATTTGAAAATAACTACTTTTTACTAGTGCGTGACAAAAAATAAATTGAATACAAAACATTATGAGCAGCAATATTCTGAAAAGAACAAAAAATAAACGCAAGTGAAATTTTAAGACCAATACACATAAGACAATTTGTCACAACACAAAGTACCAGTGAATAATGTTAACATATACAATGAATAATTCAGATGTATTAGAGCTTTCTCGCGGTTTTGCCCGCAATTCTGTGCACCGTTCAATGTAGTCTATTTAATTGAATAGATGCTACGATTTCAGTAACACTTGAAATATTTTAGAACAATGTGGAGGCACTCCCAAGTCAATGTGTCAGAAGTGACAACACTTCTGATCTAAGACGATGTCATATGATATTTTTGAAACAAAAGCAAGAAATATTCCACTTGTATCAGGTACATATTTTTATGTGCAAACAATTTGGAGTACCCTAAATGTACACATTTGAATGTACATTAAGTAAGCGTCCAAAATAAACTAATTGGTCAGAATTCATCATTACTGTTACTTAAAGTAAACATTGTTCCCGATAATACTATTTATCAGTACTATTTGCATCTCACTATGACAGCTGATATTCGTTAAAGGAAAAAAAAATACTGGAACACTGCCAGGCACGTGCTGTCAAAAATATTGCCTATATTATTTACTATAAATTAATTAATAATATTTGTTGGTGGTTTTTTTGAACCAAAACATGCCTATGTTTTATTCTTATAGATAGGCAATGTTAGTGTCAAATTTCGCCCAGACCCTGTACATAAGGGCTTTTATATTCAGTATCAAACATCCAAAATTCCAATCATCTACACTTTTGCATTTATAATATACAGGGTGTTTACAAAAAAGTGTCACTAACGTCTGTGAGTACTCATGACTCCTAACAAAACATGTTCTATACACATTGGCTGAGAAGTGTGTCGCTAAACCGTGACCCGCCATTTTGTATTTATTATAAAAACATTATTATCTCCAGAACTACTAAAGCTAAAGATACCAAACTTGGTAAATAGGTATTGATAAAATACTGATAAGCTCAAAAAATAAATGAGTGATTTGTTTACAAACTTGTTAAAGTAAAACAGTATATTTAAAACGATTTATAAGATATCAATTATTTAGTAACTTTTTACAATTCCAATGGTACATTTTTAATGAAATCCGTCAACGCATAAGCAAGAACGGCCACTTTTAAGGCACGCTTGCACAAGCCGGGAACATCGAACATGTTATAGTTGAGAGGCATGAGCCACTGATTGGCTAGTGCAATATACGAGTATTGCTGTAATCGGAATCTCTCAGGTACGCTATGAAAAATATAAAAGAAAGAATGGTGCAGAGAAGGACACCAGGAAGTGTGCAAGGAAAACATAAGTAGGCATATATTCTAACGTTTATTACGATTAAGACTACGTAGAGTACTGTTACATAGACTTTACCTGGATTAAAAGAGACCAAAAGCATTACTAAACACAATACCCTCACCTATTGCAATGTTTCTGCATCATTGAATTAAAGAAGAGTCAGGCGGGCTCCGAACTTATCAATATAATCAATACCCATATCCTAGGTTGTATGGAATAAACCCATATTCTGAAGATAAGTGACGGCAATTCCATGAAATCTTAATCTTAATCTGACACTCGCAACACAACTTGTGTAACTGTGTCTTCAAAATCCTGAATAGTCGGTCATTGAAAGAGATGCTCATCTCGGAATCATTTAATTTCTTATATCATCGGGGCCGCATTCCACACACATTCTGATGGTATTTCGTTTCTTGGAATGAAGAAGTTCCCCTCACATCTCATAGTTTCCCTTTTCATAGTGGGAAATTCCCGTCTCCATTCCCTGTTTTGCATAGGTGTCCTCTTAAAGTGAAAATATTAGAATCCTAAATTAAATATTAAGCTTGTAATAGTTATTGGACAATGTTCCCATATCTAGACCCAACCCCATCATGTTTTCGTATTGAAAGATAGGGGCTGTCTCCAGCGAGACCACCAGAAGAAATTTTCCCGTGGATGACGTATGCAAAATGCTAGAAGCAATCACATAGGTTTTACTTTAATAGGTTGACATTTAAGGAATTTTTAATGTCCTGTAAAAAGGGCTCCTCGTTAAGGCAGTGAATTCAAACCCCTCATCCTTCCTTCCCTTATAACCTTCATATTAAAGCTCTATATACACGTAAGTGTTCTTTGTAATATCCTTATTAAAATCCTTTGAGCTTTTCAAGAAAAGACTTGTCTTCATGCAGAGTTTATCATTGTAGTTATATGTGTGCGTCTTGTTTCATATGTACGAGGGGGTACCCAAAAGTAACCGGAATTGTATTGCTGGCAGCCGGCAGCGTGTAGTACACATTCCTGCCGCTAAGCGTGTGTCGCGCAACCCATTGCGAGCTCAGTGACCCCAGTTCCGTTGTCCTAGTGCATTCTGTTCGTTCGTAGTGACTGTTTTCGCTAACCCTGTTTTGTTCTTGTTTCGTTTTTTGTCATGGCAAGTTTAAGTGAACAACGTGCAGCTGTGAAATTTTGTTTTTTACTTGGTAAAAATGCTGCAGAAACTATTTTAATGTTGAATACAGCTTACAAACATGATGCTATGGGGAAAACTCAGGTCTACGAGTGGTTTCGCTCGATTTAAAAATAGCGACATGTCGATTGAAGACAAACCTCGTTCTGGACGTCCATCAACCTCTCGAACGGACGAAAATGTTGAGAAAATTCTTGAACTTGTGCTCACCGACCGTCGACAGACAATTGAGGAACTATCAGAGAGTAGTGGGTTAACTTGGAGCTCGGTTCAGCGAATTTTAACAGGAGATTTAGGACTGAAAAGGGTTGCTGCCAAATTTGTTCCTCGACTTCTGACTGACCATCAAAAGACACATCGAGTTGAAACTTGCCGCCTTCTGAAAGAACATCTCGAAAATGATCCCGATTTTCTGGAAAAGGTAATTACTGGTGATGAGTCATGGTGCTATGGTTATGACCCAGAAACGAAGCAACAGTCAAGCCAATGGAAGTCGCCATCTTCACCTCGTCCAAAAAAATGTCGGCAAGTCAAATCAAACATCAAAAACCATGTTGATTTGCTTTTTTGATGCTAAAGGCATTGAAAGGCATTGTTCATTCTGAGTTTGTTCCTCCAGGTCAGACTGTCAACCAAACATTTTATTTGGAGATTTTAAGAAGATTGCGCAACAGTGTTCGCCAGAAAAGACCCGATTTTTGGCAGACTGGAGACTGGTTCTTCCACCACGACAACGCACCGGCACACACAGCCATCCCAGTTAGGCAGTTTTTAGCCAAAAACGGCATGGTTCCGCTGCCCCACGCACCTTACTCGCCTGACCTCGCTCCATGCGACTTTTTTTTATTTCCACACATGAAAAGAGGCTTGAAAGGTCAACGATTTGACAGCGTTGAAGAGGTTAAGAAAAAAACGAAGCTCGAGCTTGCAGCCATTTCTAAAGATGACTACAAAAATGTTTTGATCAATGGAAATACCGTTTGGACAAGTGTATTAGTTGTAATGGAGATTATTTTGAAGGAGATAAGGTCGTATTGTAAAAAATTTGATAATATATAATTTTTATAAAATAATTCCGGTTTTTTTTGGGTACCCCCTCGTATTACTAATACTTTTCAAATTAGATAATTCATTATTGTATTTTTTATATGATATATTACAGGTTAACAAAGGAATTTTAACTGTCCTATAAAAAGTGCTCGTTGTTAAGGTAGTGAATTCAAAACCTCTCATTAAAGTTCTAAATACACGTAAGTGTTCTTTATAATATCTTAATAAATATCTATGAGCTTTTCAAGAAAACGCTTGTCTGTATGGTGTGCTTGTCTTTGTTGTTGCAAGACAACTATATGTACCAATTATATGCAGGACAGTTAGTAGTATGAGAGTGGTTTCATATGTATGAAATAATGTATTACTAATACTTTTCAAATTTGAATAATACATTATTGTATTTTCATATCAATGATTTAACAACAAATAACTAGTATACTAATTGCTTATAAATCATTTTGACTCCTTAGATATCTTTGCTACTCAAGAAATTTGTTTCATATTTTATTCTATATCCATGTATCTTATCCAAATTACTAAGTTGTTAACATTAATTTGAATTCGTCAAGTTGGTGTCTCACAGTTATATATTTAGAACTTTTTAAATATTTCCTGTGTACAACAAAGTGTACTAAAGGTATGGACATTTCCATAGTCATTAAAATTTCTTTATTATTATAAATGTATTACTATTAAAAACCAAATTTGATTGGAGTAGGAATCGTATTTAGATCGAAGAGTACACAAGAACGGGGAGTTAGCCTGCGTCACTGTAAGAAAACCACAACCACTGCAAAACAACTAATTAGAAGCGCAGAAATAGAAACGAGATTAGTCCAAAGATCGGCTTTTGTAGAAATTCAGATTATTCATCTTGGACACAAAGACAATTCTAACAACAGCTGAAAACAAATTGGTTTTGTTATTATTAAAAGCAATTACAATATTTGTTTACATTAAATCTTGAGGAACTCTATGAAGGAAAAAACGATTGCTTCAAATAGTAACTGAACATACATTACATTTCTACATCCTGATTTAGGGAAAAGTATTATTAAGTAAAACATTCTTCCCATTGTCATGTTTTAATATTATTTTAATATTTTAAGCTTAAACATTTGCTTATATTTTGGATCGTAAAGTATACTTTAAATGAAGTCTTGTAGAAAATGATGGCATGCGCTAGACCTTTAAACATGTGAAACAATTAAAATAAACTAAAAGGAGGAAATAATTATCAATGGTGATAAGTTTTACTATGTCGGTGCCAGCCGTATCAGCACAGCGGTGATGTATGTTGACTGGCATGGTTACGCTGGTAGAGTTCAGCTCCTATCTATCCACTGGTAACCAGTGTTGTAATCTCCATTGATATCTTAAAATTCTCTGTGATATCCGTCTATATTTTTATCCCTGGTTTTCCATGGTTAATATAATTTTGGTACGTCTTTCTTCTTGTGCTGTGGTATTCTTTGTGGCACAGGCTGTGGAATATGTGGGCACCTCTAATAAAGCATTTCCGAACATGGATTGCAATGCTATCCTACAACTCCTAATTACTATTTTTTATTTTAGTTATGTACCATCATCAAGATGTGACCAGATGAAGTTGGATTTACCGTGTTCCAGTAAACCTTCTTGATGAATAAGCTGAGCTTGTACTCACCTGACTTTTATCTGTAAGGGGTTAATTTGGTAAATTTAAGAGTCAAACTTGCCATAAGTCAGTATTATTGAACTAAACAACAATAAATATTATAATTTTTTTATATGATTGAAATCCTATTACAAAGAACGATTATACAAAATTACTTTACGACATCTTTCTATCCGTTTGGTTCAGAGAGCATATCACTTGACTGAATTTGTATAAATTGTTAGATATTACGGTTGTATATTCTCCCAATCATCAAAGGGCCGATCTACTTGGAAAAATGATATTCAACGTATTTTATATTAATTAATGGACAACTAGTACCTTTCCAGAAGTTTGAATTGACCCAACCTGTATGCAATGTATGTAACGACAAATGCTATAGTTAGGTGCTAGTTTTAATGGAATGATAAATTTATACAATGCTCTCAAAGTCAAAGATATACTACAACATATTTTTGGTACTCTTCCCTTGGGGTTTGATAGATCACTTTCATGTCAACTTGAGTACTTACCAAGCTATGGACGTGGTCGAGAAGGAATCAGTAATTACAGACCCTTCTTACTGTGACATAACAGTTATTAAATATTGAACACGATTCATAAAAATATAAAACTTACTTTCATAAACAATGTAAATATGTTATACTTACAATTAAATATTTTATACTTACGTAAAAAGGTATATGTTTAATATTAACTTAATCTAGGTAGTTATTTAAGTTGGGAGTAATTACAATTATTAGTTATAAGTATTTTGACTCGGCTACTGAGCCCATTATGTTTTTTTAAATGTTTATGTAAATAAAACGGCAGTAACATATTTGAATTTATTAACACAAGTTTCAAAATTGAAATCTTATTTTAAATATTTTGAACACAAAGTACTCAGTTCTCTGTTTATTTTCAGCAAGGTAGTATTTCTGGTTACTCTGTTCATTATGGAAAGCGCTGCGGTGTCTGGAAGTGCTAACAAGGTAAGTGAAATATGATCTGTTTGTTGTTAAGTAAGCTCAACAGGTTCACAGATAATGTGGGTATTCTTGTAAGAGAGGATTGCTGAACTAGAGAACAACGAATAGCATAATTTGTCTAAATGCTTTGAAATCCGATTACAAAGGACGATGGCACAAAATTATCTGCTAGAACTCGGTTCTCTCATTTTCCAGTGACATGAGTCCCTTTTACAGTGAAAGTCATTAAATTTCCATGGAGTTCTTTTTCGTGTTCAACAAAGAACATTAATGCAGAATGTGAAATAAATTGTTTGCTCCTAAGGACTCTTAATATCTAAAAATTAAAAAATATTAACATCAAATTTCTTAAAGTAAAGATCCCTGTCACCTTATGTGGGCATAACATAAAATTAATGTTACCCTAAATATTTATTTTTGCTGTTATGTACTAAGACTTTTCATACACTAATCTGAAACTAAAAACAGATTATTTTAACCAATGGCAGGCGAATATGGAACGTTATTACGTATCATAAAATACTAAATTACGATCTATGTAGTCATCTCCCACCCACTAGGAAACTTGGCCCATTTCGACGTAAACCATTCAATGCTCTTGCCGATAGTATCTCGCCCACGAAAATGTTGGCTTGCCACCCTTCTTGTAGCGAGTTAATGGGTTGTGTGTTCGCCTTCTACTCCAGTGGCATTGTGAACTTGAAAATGTCAACTCTGTCAAACGATAGATCGTGTCTTAGGAATTAAATAATTTCAGTGATCTTATAGATCGTTTCCTGCCAAAAATCGTGTGTTCAAAATGAACTTATTGCATCACACTGCAACAAAATATTTGAAAAAATTATATTTTGATTTAAGATGTGGACCTAACGTAAATATGGAAATATAAATCGTATCAAAGATTCGACATATCGGTCAATACAAACTTGTAAGTAAGAGGCTAAAAAAAGATTGGCAGCTGAAAGTTCTGACATGAAAATATTTTAGACTGTTTGCCAAGGAAAGAGAAGTTCAAACTGTTATTTCGCTGAACATATATTTCTAATAACGATGGAGCTGTAAACTCATCGTTACTATCCAATTTAAAGTTTGGAAATAAAAATAAGTTCATTAATGCTTACTAACTTAAGGTCACCCACGCAAAAATGTAGAAAGGTCAAACGACTGCCATGGTTTGTATTGTATTATTAATGAGATCGAGGTCTCAGAGAGTACGGACGAGCTAATGAGATTCTTTTTAAGCTTTGGGTCTTTGTTAAGTGAATTGTTAAGCGAATTATCAACGAAAATGTTACGAAATAGTTAAAAGTAAGACAGTTACAAAGACTTTCTTGATTATGGAAAGGTTCTTTTCCTAAAAACTATAATATTGGTCATAAGTATATCTTTATATTACGTAGAATTATGGGTCTTGCAATTGACATATATTTGGGTAACTTTACGAGTTTGAAGCTTCAAAAGCTGATTTCAAGATATTTACAGTCAGTTAAATATAACTACTGTATATAACTTATTTGGTTGAAATGAAAATGTTTGTTCTTCATACATAGATACACATTTTAAATAATTTAAACTAATCCCTCATTAAAATTTTTCACTTCATTGTGGATTGAAGGATTTAGGTTCTCGTTAAAGGTACATGTATTAAACAATATGCATGTTAAAATACATATAGCTCTGAGTTTAAAGCGTACTTATACGATTATTAGTTGACTGCATCATTATCTTGTAACCAGATTTTCTAACATTCAACAAAATAAAAATGTATATTAATCTTCAGTATCATGTTAAGAATGCTTTCAGTTTTAAAAACTATAGTCTCGGACTGTAAAAGCACAGAATTATAGCTTTAACGTGTAACCAAGAAATGTGTTGTTACAAATGATTCAATATTTTTATTACAGTTCGTTATTTTTAATAACATTGCAGTAGTTAGAATATTAGAATTACCTAAAGGACTAATATTGTGGAATATGTGTATTGAATTAGAGTATGGTGTAAACATTTGAATGGTTATTATTAAGTGTAATAGAATGTTAAGTCTTTAGATTTATTTAAGAATTAACTAATTTTTCATTTATCGCAATCAGATAAAAAATATTAGTAGCAATTAATTATATTTAAATTTTTAAGTAAAATCTATCAATTTGGAAGGTGAAACCTGGTAGTTTAGTTAGGAGCACTATCTGGCATTGTTTTATGGTGTCACATGGGAATGACGAATTGCAATACATAAAGGCTATTTGTTTAGGGATATCCTCACTCCATTAGCCACGTGACACGCTGAGTTATCTCTTTTGTTCTGTTGTGTTCACTTACGCTTTCCGCAAACTTTCCTATAAATAACAGATGATACTCGAGATACACAAAGCTGTGAGGTTTCCCCTTAACACAACAATGGGGTGTAATGGACTTCGATTGATCTATTGTTATGGAAATCCTAGTCCAAAATATTTTGTACTGAACACAAAACAAATGTAACACACCTATAAACAATATACATAATGTTTTTATCTAATTTAAAATTAGCCTTCAGCATAACTGTAAGCATAATTGATTAAAAATGTAACTGGTATATTGCTGTGGCCTTTTAATATCCACCTCGTTGGCTTAGACATGTAGAGTTTCATGAAATAATTTATACGATTTAGCATTGTACTCAACATGTTCAGTGGTATCAGAATTCGAACTCAACGGAGTGAAAACCTAACAGAGGACATATTGGCCTAACTAGTGACTTGCAAATGTCACTTCATGTGTGAATAGCTGTCTTGTTTCTTATTTTTCTGCCATACTGGAATGAGCGTATATTAAACAATGCGTGATTTTTGTAATTGTCGGTGTGTTGGTAAATAAATAAATACATACGTTTCTGTTAATATTAGCCTACATACAGACACAAATAAACCCTCAAAAAATCTTTCTTAGAGTTAGAAAATCTGAAACGTGTAAATAAGTAGAGGTTTACTCCATACTAAATACGAAGGTGTTATTTCAAACCCATAATATGTCTCTGTTAATATTGGGATCGTTGAAGAAGCATGGGTTTTAGTTCTTTTTATGACTTAGAAAGAATTACAACTATAAAGTTTGTACTTGTTGTATAAAACATCTTTTCTGAATAATATATGTTTTTCCACCTAAATTAGGAACCATATTTTTGAAGGAAGAGGAAAGGTTCTTCAAGCCTAATATTAAATAATTATTAGGCTTATAATTAGGATATTAAATAATTTATAATTCAAGTAAATCATTTAGCACAAATAAAGAGGAAAACAGTTACTGACAATTTGATACAACTAATAATGATCACCCATATTTCAAATAGTACCCTTTATTAGTTGTATCAAACTAAAATCTTTCTAATTTCTCTAAGAAGTTTCTGTTATACAAGATGTTTATCTTAAATTTTTAACGTTTAATGTGATTTAAAGCAATAAAATTTAGAATTAAGCATGGCATTGGATATTGTACAATTACAATATCTTTATCAATCACGTATAAATTGTTTAAGACATAGATAATCTGTACCGAATGGGCAAAAAACATGGAGTTGGAGATCTCTGACGTCGTAGTAATAAATACTCGGTATGGCAAAGTTTACTTACAAGTTCAATTGTACTAAATAAAATGTTCAAGCACAACTTTTAGATGTTAAATTTAAAAAAATATAAACTTTAACACACTGACACCACGGCGTCAGCGTCTTGGATCGACATTATAGCTGTATTCACAACAAGGAAGATTACAAAAAGAATAAGAAAAAATTAACGAAAGCATAGTTCAAGATGTACATCTTTATGAAGGAGTTGTTTAGCAGAGATGAATGATGAAGGAAAAAACCTGTTATCAATTATTATAATATAAAGTTCTTATTTTTAGGTAGGTCTTTACACTTTACTTGATGTACATTTTACATTACACTTTAAAAGAATGTAAGTCTTGAGCTATGATTACTTGAAAATTTACTACCCAATTCATTGTAGACCATTCTCCTTTGGATTCGAAGAGTCAGTAACTACCTTTAAACTATTTTTTAAGTCCAGTATTCATTTACTAAGTTTAATCTGTGGACGAAACAGGATTTTTCAGCACATCTGCCATCGTTCATTGAAACAAAACGTTGATGTACTATTCGCCTTATCCTCTCATTTAACATTTTCTTCTGACGCCTTGCTGGCCATCTCCTGACATGAAAAAAATGGTAGTTATTTCATAAAGTAGATTTATAGGTGCAGTAGTGATGTATGAAGTTTTATTGCATTACTTGTAATTTTTCGGGAATTAGTAAGCTCGTGCGGGACTATTTTCCACCCTGTCGTTAAAAATTATACAAATTTTTGCTTTTGTAGTAATATAGAAAGTTTCATACTCAGTTACTGAACAAAATAAATCTATTCTAAAATAGGAACTGTTGTAAACGAGTAATCAAACTTTTATTGCGTCGAAATAAAGTAATTACAGCTAGTTGTAGTCTGCATATTTCAAGACAGGAAAAACGCAGTTCAATCAATCAATCAATCAATCAATCAATCAGATTTTTATTACCGGAACATTCTATAATGCATGGCAAAAGTCAACTTTTTACTTGCTAGAATTTTTGTCATACACCCCACAATAGATCTCATTCAGACATACAATTTACTAATTTACATACATCCATTCATTCGCCAATGATTTTCCCACTTCCAGCGACGGGTTCAGTCAGTCTTTTTAATTGGTGGTCTCCAATCATATGCCAAAAAACTCGTCTACATTATAAAGTGCTTGTGACACTAAAAAGCGTTTCAAACGAGTTTTTAACACCTTGGGCGTTGGAGCGTTTTTTATTGAATTTGGTAATTTGTTGACGAAATGAACACCCGCCTGTGAAGGCAAGCGTTCATAAACTACCGTTCTGTGTCTACCAGTTCGGTAGTTATCTCTGCCTCTAGTCTCATACGCATGTATGTCTCGGCCATTCGTCATGGTACATTTTAGACATACAAAACATAGTTGCTTCCAAGATGTAGAGACTGGGCAGCGTCAACAGTTGTAAATTTTTGAAGGCTTTCCTTACACGACTCTCTAAATTTCAACAGAGCGATAAATGCGGATCGCTTGTTTTTGCAGCTTGAACACTCTCATAAATTGATTGTTTGCACAAGCTCCCCACAACACCAACCCGTAAGTGAGATGGGGGTAAATCAAGCCATAATACGCCATCATTAGAACCTGAATAGGGCAGTATTTGGCTAGAGACCTCAAAACATAAATGCCTGAGGCCAATTTGGAGCAAACGTGATCGATATGATTATTCCAAGTCAACCCTCGATCTAGGTATATTCCCAGGAATTTCGAGCAGTAGACTTCTTCCAGCATTGTGTCAGCCAACATAAACAGCTGGCTCGTCATGCCTGTCTACTGATCGCAAAGCAAAATTTAGAAAATTAGACTTTGCAGAATTTGTCTTAAGATTGAGGCTGTTGAAATGTTGGACGCAGTTGTTGATCTCAATAAAGCTCTGCTGTTCCAGAATCAATTTTGATTTGCTAGTGAAACAGAGAGTCGTGTCATCAGCATACTGCACAAGTTTTCCGTGCAGAAGTGATGAAACCTACGTCATTGACATAGATCAGGAAGAGAATTGGACTGAGAATTGAGCCCTGTGGGACACCATAGCTCAGGTGAATTGGTTCAGATAATTTGTTTGCGATCTGGACAATTTGGGTTCTGTGGCTTAAAAATGACCTGAGCCACTGGAGAGGCACGCCTCGAATGCCATGAGTTTCAAGTTTGTCAAGCATTGTTAACATGGGTCAACGCAGTCGAATGCTTTCGATAAGTCTAGGAACACACTTAATGTGGGGATCCCGACGTTCTAGCCCCTCTACAACCCTATCGACTAGACGTACAAACTGCGTCTATTGTCGACTTACCCTTCCTGAAGCCAAACTGGTCTTCAGATAGCTGGTTGTGCATATTTAAAAATTGAAGCATTCTTACCAAGAAAAGTTTTTCGAATATTTTGCTCAAAACTGGCAAAATTGAGACAGCCGGTAATTGTGTGGGGAGTGGGGATCATCTTTCTTAAAAATCGGGCTCACTTTCGCGGTTTTTAGGAGTGAGGGGAAAACTCCTTGTTCAAAAGAGAAATTTACTAATTGGGTTAAAGGTTTCACAATATGCTTTTGAACATGTTTTTATTAGCCACATCGACATTAAATTTAAATCATTTGATTTTTTTGGCTGGGAGCTGCTGAATTATTTTTCAAGCTCTTCCTCAACGACAGGTGCCAGTGCCCATGGAGGGCTACTGGACACTGTCTCCGTTTTGGGATTCCTTGTGCGTGATGGGCAAGGGCCTTGCTCACAAGCAACAGATCCAAAGAATCTTGTTAAGCCTATTCGCAACCTCAACCGCTCCTCCACAAGGCTGTCACCATTTTTTAATTTTATTTGATTGTTGCATGATTTGTTTTTATTGTTGATGATGTTCCAAGCAGTTTTAGAAATATTTTTTGAAAATATAATTGATTTTAGAAACATCATATGCCTTTGCCGCCTGGATCACTTTTCTGTAAATTAGTTTGTAAATTTCGAAAAAACCGTTTTGAATTCTTCATTGTGTGATGTTTTCTGAATTTCTGAGAAAAACTTTAGTTTTTCTCTAGAAATTAAAATTCCTTTTAGTAATCCATTTGTTGTTTACCGTTTTGGAACAAACTTGTATGGTTTTTGAGAGGACAGTACATGTTAACATGAAAGTTTAGTGTATCACTAAACATTTTAAAATGCTGTTCTACCGAAAGATTTGATTCTTGGAATTTCCAATCTTCTTTGGAAAGGGAAGTGTTGAGGAGAGCGATGTTTCCTGGCCTTAAGTCTCTTATTGTTTTAGTGATTTTGGGCTCCCTCTCGATTTTTTACTCCACTAATAATAGCCTCTTGGCCATAGTGGTCCGAGATAGCTGTATTGACCACGGACACTGCGACACTTGGGAGATTAGATATGATATTGTCGATTGTAGACTGTGTAGACTGTGTCACACGCGTTGGCGTTTTTGACCAACAACTCAAGGTCGAATGATCTTAACAAGTCGACAAATCGTTTGGTGGAAGGGTGATTAGTGTCCATCGCATTGATGTTAAAATCGCCCATTAGATATAACCCTGTTCATGGTTAGTTAAATCCATTCAGTAGGGCTTCAAAATTTGTAAAGAAATTTTCCTCATTGCCATTGGGAGACCTGTAGATTCCGATGACGGTAAATTTTTGATCTGTTTCGAATTGAATTTTATCCCAACTGCTTCAAAGTCTTTTTCTATAGTTTTGACAAGTGAAAAGGGAGAAAATGAATAATTTTTGTTTGACAAAAATGCGACTCCTCCTCCTTTGGAAAGTTGTCGGCAATATGAATTAGCCAATGTGAAATTTGGAATTTGGCATAGGTCGATGTTCTTGTCATTAAAACCGTTCTCAGTTACAACAAGTACATCTGTTTTCGTTTCTTCACACATCAATTGAATTTCGTCAAGCTTGTTAGTGGCAGATTGGGCATTTTGGTGAAGCAGTCGGATTTGAACCTGATTGAGAAATTTGGAATTCGTCTGTATTTGTTGGGTAGCGTCAGTCAATTTTGTCCGTCGGCCGTCTGTGGGTCCCTAAAAAAACACAATCAGCTTTATCAGAATTCACAGGAGATGAAGTGGCAGGTGAACAGCTGGTGACGGCCTCGGCATAGGTCTTGTTGCAAGTACGTGTCCATCGCGCATGCTGGAGTTGACACCAGCGCGAGTCTCGAAGGAGCTGGTCCTGGCGTCTCAGGCAGAGGAACTGGTCTCGAGGGAGTGGACACAACAGTCATCGGCTCCACAGGCTGCACTGCCGCTGGAGAAGGTGCTGCCGAGTTCATTTGTTGATGGTTTCTCACAGGAACCAAAGTCGGCCAGTCTCCCCGCAATCAGTCGTGCCAGAACCCTCTTGCCGCACATTCTCAGGTGCATGCCGTGGGCAGTAAAGTTAGGACGTCGGATGCAGTTCACCTCCAATACCCTTACATCCTTATGCCGATTGCAGAGTTCCGTTATGTAGCCATTCACCATCCTGATCGTCCTGTTTGTTGCGTTGTCAAGCTAAGTCATGGCGGTGGGGAAGGGTAGCTACTAGCACTTTGGAGGATGAGCTAAGTTGTTGAAGGATTCCCTCCATGTGTTGTAAATTATCTCCTCCTTGCCCGCTGCAACATCATTGGTGCCCGCTATGAGGACATAGCAGTGGTTCGCAGATGGTGGGGCTGTTCGATGGCGAGACAATGTGCAGCAGGCCGGCTCCGGGTTTTACCAGACACCACCACTCACTTCGTTCCCTGGACCTGTGAGCTTACCGACAAAACCGGCGATATGTCGGTGTGACTATCACCCAATATGGTGACGCCATGGAAAGGATTTGTATTGAGCTTTGTTTTTCAGCTGTCACATGTTTACTATATTCATGTTTTTTTCTTATTTTTCTTTCTTCGTTTTTTGTTGTTATTTATTTTTTTCTGAGAAGACACAGGTTTTATTCTCCCTGAGAACAGTCTCCTCATCAGGTAGTGGCTCTGGAGGGTTTGTTATGGGAGGTGTATGGATATTCGACAAGTAGGGGCTTGGTTTGGTCAATATGGTGGGGTTTTTGTACAGTTTTTAGCTGTTCTTCAAGAGCCTTAATTGCCGATATCATATTGGATGCTTCTTCCTTGAGGATGGTGCACCTTTCACAAGGTCGCTTCAACCTCGTTACCTCTTCCTCCAGCATTTTAATAGGCTTTCCTTAGCCGGCGTCTTGTCATCAGCTACACGTGTCATGATCTCAGTTTGGGTGGTTCGATGTTCAAACGGTGGTTATAGCAGGTTCCGATGTCTTTGTTCGAGGTGGAGGAGTCGAGTGCAGAGGAAAAACTTCACTCGTGTACTGGGATAGTCGCATATCGTTTTGTATTGCATGGTCGAGTATGGATTTCATTTTTGTTTTCAGCTGGGATATCTCATTTTTCAGGGCTAAGTTTTCGTTCTTTAGAATGCTGTCAGTGTCTGGCGTTGTCAGTGAGGTTTCTGTGTTAGTTAACACTTCAGATTTAGGAGTGTTATCCTTCGGAGATGACCCTGGAAGGTCCGGGGTAACGGAGGTCGGAGTGTCGGACGCGTAGTGCTGGCGCTCTCAGCCGCGGGTGTCCGGGCGGGCGTGTCGGCGCGCTTTCTGTTGAGGTGTCAGCACCAGAGACCTCATAGTCACAGGATGTGGGCCATCATGGTTATCATATTTGTGGACAATATTTGGGTTTTTTCCAAATTTGTTTTTACCGTTGCCTTACAATTACGTCCCCAGACATCTCCAGGTAATATCTCCGTTTTTTTGAGTGTGATAACTTTCTCTAAATTTATTGTTATTGTACAAAATATGTGGTTTGCCATTTTTCGTTTTTTCAATAGTAAAGTTCATGCTGGTTTATGTCAAATTTTCAACTCAGTTGTTTAATAAATAATAACATAAATAAATATTTAATAAATAAAAACAGGAATAAATAGTTAATAAGTAAAAGCAGCAATAACAAGTTAATAAGTAAAACAACAATAAATAGTTAATAAATAGAATAGCAATAAATAATTAATAAATAACACAATAACACAGATAAATAAAAACCACAGCCACAATTGTGATAAAATAAAGTTATTGATTCCTGTTAAAAATATTTAATCAACAAACTAAGTGATAAAATATATCTGCAGCCAGGTGGATTCGATCTGAGGACCCTTGTACTGTTAATCAGTTACGCAACTGATTGCGCTACGAACACTGATAAGAGAGATCGTATATTTATCGTTTCATGCAGTATGTAACTCCGAAGACCATTTAGCGTTGGGATTATTTGCAAGTATCACGTTTAACCTTGAAACATCCAAGATTACAGGAAAATGAACAAACTCACGAAATTAGTCCTTCCTGCTTATCGAGTGCACTTTTAAAGGGTCAACTTACTAATTAAATTCCATTATTTATATAGAAACTAGTTAAAATTAGATAAAAACATCGGAGCTTAGTCTGCACGTGTAAACGGGGTAGGACCAGGCCTGCCAGCCTCAAAGAGATAATCAGATTACATCCCTAAATAAATATTGCCTTTGCATAGTTCATAAAATACTTTAGTTAGGTTGTCAAGATGAGGTCTCTTGAGAGAGTGAAAACATTCAAAGTTTGATTACTACATGACTCGGTCTATTGACTTAAAACTTTGGCTGGGAAATTTCAGTTTTTCTACTGGAAAAAATAAACTCTATTACGCTGTTAACGAAGCGTTTAATTCTTTAGATGATCTTCCTTCTCGCTTGCTAAATACATTTATAATTTGTGGTTTCTGCCTTAACTTCAACCCGTCTACTAATTATAATTGTAAAATATTACGTACCAAAAAATACTAAATATCAAATATCTTAATATCACATAATAAAATAACTTTAATTAAAAAATGAGATTAGTGTATTTATAAGTTAACGAACTAAAATAAATTAATTGCTAATATATTTTCAGACTAGTTGATTCAATTAGAATCATGTTTTGTCAATATTGGTTATAATGCTGTTACAATATATAATCACTATTATCTTTGATAAAAAGACCAAATTATTTAAACATCAATTAGTACTAACAATATTCACTTATCTAAATTCAGTTAAATTTTATAAAAGTATATTCTCACATAATATTTATCACGTTTTCAATCAGTTAAGCAAATTAATGACAGCAGCAAATTTAATACTTTCTGCAGTCACATATAGAGCTAGTGTGCACTATCTCGTTAGAAAAAGTAGAATCTACTCGACTTGTGATATGAGGAGATATTGAGGAAACTTGCAAATTTATGGGTAAACTTTGATCAAAACAAACGGCTCTGTAACATTCCCCCGGGCTAACTCTTCCTCGCCATTTCTCGTACTCTCCACCCTTTATTGAAGACCACCGAGTCCTGAACAAGGACACTTTAAATTTTATCTCCGGAAACTGAAGAAGCTGTTTCCACAATGCAAATCTTCAATTTGCAGGTACGAATATTATACCCAACTTATCAATTCCAAATAATATATATTTACATGACTAAACAAGAATGTTTTACATTTATATATGAAATTTGGACGATTTGAGTTTATGAATTTGTAGAGACTAAACATTATTTCAAATGGTGAAGCAACGTTAAGTGTGTTACCGAAATAGTAGCATTACATTAAACAAACAAATGGTATATTACAAAATTGTGTTTTTAATAATGTAACATGTACATATAAACTAGGTACTCTAAAGAATAAATACGATACAAAATATATATTAACCGTACAGTAATGAATATCCATCATAACGCTAAAGTCTTCGCATTCGTACGAACGTACACAGAGTGTGCTGTGCGTGATTGATGTAAATGGGCATCTTGTAATGTGGTGTTCATGTAATATTTGTTGTAATTGGTCCTTATTCCTCTAGTTGCTGCAAAACAGTACCTTCCTATGTTATGGTAATTAGATCTAATTTCTTATTTTATTATTGTGGAAATATTCAGGCTTAGTTAATGTGACTTTAGGCGGTGTGAGACAGCTCATGCGATATGAATCTGAAGATGCGTTACAACATGAATTTATGGGATCTAGATTTGTTATATCGGTTATAATAATGATCTTTAAAATAGTTTTCAATTGAACTAAACAGTTATCGTACAATTTTTAACGATTTATTAAGGTTATCTAAAATATCTTATTTGAGAAATTGAAATTCTCTCAAATTGTTTTAGGTAGATTTTGTGTGCAATCAGACTATTGTAATCACCCTCAATGTAGCATTTGCCGTAAACGTCATAAAAAACTAAATCAAGTTGAAACGTGGTATAATAATTGATTTTGTAAAAGTCTCGGCTAACTGTATAGACCAGCCAGGTACGCAATTTCTTTCAATATGGCCGCCGTTTAAATTTAAAAAATACAATGCCGTAATACTTTAACATATAGAAAAATTGTTCTGGACATTTCTAATAAACTTCAAGATATTCATTTTATGTAAAACTTGTAAGATCTTTTCTTTAACCATGAAACTGGTGATAGGACTACCTACTGAAAAGTTCAAAATTGGTAATAAAAATTTACCTTTATTACCTTGACTATGCTTCTAGACCAGCATGTGACACCAATTTAATTCAATACAGAGGGCGTTTAATTAAACCGTTATTTATAAACATAAAGAAAATTGTAAACACGTTCTGAAATTTTTATAGCGTTTCATAAACGTTTTGATGTAGACATATTTGTATTTCGAACGATTTCCCAGATATTGAGTACATGCAAATTGCATGGGAATTAATATTTCAACTGTCACAAAATTCACTTACTTCTTCTAGTTAAGGCAGAAAGGAGTATTTAGATTTATGAACAGATAATCATTTTTGGTTGAAACAAGAGAACATTGTAAATATTATACTTAAATAAGGAAAACCGTCTTGCTACTTCACATCTTGGTCATTACGCTGAAAATTGAAGATATATATTTGGCTTGGTTGGCCAGCGACCGGGCCAGTTCCCGGCGTCTCAACAATAGAAAATGTCCATAAAGATCCTGTTGCGCAGAAATGAAGTAACATTCTCGTAAAATATAGAAACAGCAGTCTTTCTACTATGGTAACTGTGGTACTGATTGTTTAAAGTTCATTGGTTCGACGAAAGACATATTACAATGTTGGATACATTCCTAAAACACTATTAATAGCTACATAAAATTCAACACCTCATGACATGTATGACATTTTAATTTTATCTTCTCTATTCCCGTGACACGGTTATTGTACTGATGCGTGTTTAAAGGATAAGTACATGTCGAACAGCACAAATTAGTTTGGCGCTAATTAATATTGTCAGCTGTGTTGTGTTTTCCGACAATTCAGATTGCCAATTACGTCAACAATGAAATCAAATTTTGCTCGTTAAATGTCACTAAGCCACTCAAGCATGAGTGTTATACGAGAATATGGATGGCTAAATATAATATCCATCGCATCCCACGACCAGATAAAACATCAAATTTGTCAAAACTTTAATCTATATATATATATATATATATATATATATATATATATATATATATATATATATAAAGTAGATAATAATATGGGATTCCTGGCGCACTTTCGGAGCCGACCGAAAAGCAATGTAAAATACTGTTCAATGTACCATAAAGGAAGCTGAGAAATAACACAGCAAATCTCAATGAAAAATTAACCGAATCTACAGTCGTTCGTCTCCAAAAGCGATCGGTACATTACTATCTACTCTGTGGAATGAAAAATTAACCAAATCTACAGCTGTTTGCTTCTACTTTCTTAAGCTGTGCTTTGTAAAATGTTGTCAAATCTGCTACGAATAAAGGAAAAATCTTCGAAATCTTAATAAAATTTAATCAATTTAAAACATTTTTACTAAAAACATACTGTACTTTAATAAAAAACTTTTCTACTAAATAAACAACATGAACTCACCAAAGTCTCTACAATTTCTAGCATTAAAACAGTGCAACAAAGATGAATTCAGTGAATTGCCGGTTTATTTTCAACAACAGTTGATACCGTCTTCGATACTTTCCTTAAATGATACAGAATTCAAAGAACTTGTAAAGTCTTTTGCAGAAAAAACGTCTAATGGAGTGTTTTACTATCGGCAAAAAACTAAAAAAGTAAGGGATTACATATTTAATATAATTACGAAAGATATTGAAAAGAAAGTAAAAAATAAACAAACAGAGAGTTTTCATCGTTTTTTTATGACATTTTCCCCATATTATACGTTCTTTCAAGATAATCAAGACTTAATTGATGAATTTCTTAGGAATTTTTGTGAGTATCAAGATTTATCAACACAATTCATTAAAGAGCATTATAGAATTTTTCTTATAGAATATAGCCACATTTTGTGTGAAACAAAAGGTATTACTGTAGATAATATTCCATGTGATTCCTATGAAGAAAGACACCAACTATGGTTATCAAAACAGTACTATGACGTGGGGAGGGACTGCAAGTTTTAGAGTTAAGACTTTATTCTACAAAGTTAATTGTTATAATTTCTTTATCTTTAATAGTCTTCTTTCCAGTAACAACCAAGTGTAATTTTTCATTTTTGTTTAATTCTTTAATCTTTTTCTCATCCAAAAACAGTCAAAAATCTGTTCGGTAAGTGTACTTTACAATCTTCCAACTCGGCAATTATTGTAAACCCGAATTTATCTTTCATTTTCTCCAAATTCATGATTTTGTACTTCTTTTTTTCTTCTAATTCATTCAACTTCTTATACTCTTTAAACTTGCATTCACCAATATCATTTAACTCTTTCAAGAACTCCATTTAAATAGAAAAAATTTAAAGACGGAAAAAATGAAATTTGCTAACAATCACTCGAGAAGTCGAGGGAATTGCCAACATCTTCATTGTTTGACGAGGTTCTTCATTTACTTTCTCCAAATGTACTATAAAATCATCAAAGATTTCTGGCTTAAAATCGTAGACAAATTCAACATCCAGATAATGAAAAAATACAGGTAATATCTTTTCATAATAAACGTGTGTATCGATACCTACAAACCTAATGTATTCTTTGAAAAGGAAAATAATTTTGTCAATGGTTCCAAGAGATAAGTAAAAATTTTTATTCTGTTTTCTAAATTCTGTAACAAATTTTGTTTGCTTCTTGTCTCCATATTGTAATTTTCTAAGCAGGTTATTCAAATGTGTTAATTTATTTCGAAATTTCTTAGGTTTAGGTCTTTCGTACAAAATTAAATTACAACCTCTACAAACTAAATATCTTTTATTGATAATTTCTCCTCTATTATAACACTTGTAACAGTTGGCATTATACTCTTCCATTTAAACAAAAAGATTTTTTTATAAATGGAGATTATGGAACTAACTCTGCCGAGATATAAATTTTTCAGCGCAAATGTTTGTGTTTACATTTCTACAACAGAGATAAATAGAAATAATTTCATTCTATTGTACAACTATTTAGGATATTTTGTCTATGATTACAAAGATTATTCCGGAAGAAATCGAGATTTTTCATCAACGAAAGAGTATATTTTTGAAGTTTTAGAAGGAATGAAAGAGAATAATATGAACATCATCAATTATTGTAAAAGACAAAACGAATGATTGTGTCTTTGGTGTAGTGTTGTTAGTGTGCGTGTTTGCGCTATGGGGAATCACATCACATTCAACTTCTACGGTGTCTATTGTTTAGAGACTTGGCCCTGCACTGCTACTGTCCAACCAAGTTAATGGCTAGGAGCTGTAATTCGGGTCTTAGACTCTGGAATTTTTTTGTTCCCAAGTCTCAATTTTCTTTGGTAACTACTGTGTAGAAGTTGATGGAGAGATACAATTAGGGAATTTGTGTCGGGTGTTTTGTAAGTGTAATGTTGTATTAATGAACGATGTGAATGAATGTAATGAACGAATTAAGGAAGAGAAGGAATTAAGGAATGAAGTGGAAAGGTGAGGAAGCAAATGGCGCGCCAACCACAGTTGTCATTACTCGGCTTGTTCTATAGTCATTACACTATGGCCACTCGTGTAAAGACTTGTCCCCAACCACTGAACGACAACCATGTCTTCCTCAATAAAAAGCGCGCCTGAAGCTCTGGGATTTGAACCCAGAACCTCAGGCTTTGAAGGCAAGCGTCTTACCAACTGAGCTACGGAGAGTCTCGAAAGTTATAAGTTATATCTCTGCTATATAAGTTGTTCAATTAGGAGTGCTAGTTTACAAATTTATTAATAATTTTATATTTCAAAAACCACTCAACCGATTTTAATGAAATTTGGTACACATATAGTAAAATACTTAACTCTTTCGACTTAACTTATCCATAAGGGTGAAATCATCCCCTATTTCTTAATATTCATAAAAAAATAAAAAAAATTATCAGAAAAATCTGAAACTTCAAAAACAAGCGAGTTCGACTTAAAATTTCATGAAAATAACAAAATTTTCAAAAACTACCCCAATCATCCCTTATCTTAAAACTCTTATATCTCGAGAAACTATTGGAGCTTTTTTGCTGAAATTTGGTATATAGGATCAGTAAATATTAAAGTATTTTTTAAAATCATAACTTCCGGTCCAACCCTTAAGATGACCTTGGAATAGTTTTTTGTTAATATCATCCCCATTTTTTAAGATATTCTTTTGAAATTAAAAATGAATACTTATATCAATGTCTTTAACAATTCTGTAAAGTTTTAAAATTATCCGATGAATAATAGTGAAAAATAACGTGATTTTTACTGAATTTCTCTAATATCGTTCTTAATCACATCATAGGCTAAAAATTTCTCAGAAACCACAACCACATAACAAATCGCGTTTGTAACAGCTTTTTGAAAATCCATATTGATAATTATATCGTTCTTTGAACCAGAAATATTTGTCAAACTCTTTGTTGTATCAATGACATAAATAGGTCTATTCGCTAAAAATTCTTTAGGATTGTAATACATTTCCTTATTATTACAGTAAACTTTCTTAAAATCTTGATACATCTGATACATGATTCTGAAAAGACCTCCTGAAATGTTTAAATTTTGTAATTCATCTGGATAATAAGAACCGTTCAATTTTACTCTGATATTTTTTACATCCAAACTATCAAACTTTGAAGGATTTTTTTCTTGATTATTCTGTCTATCTGTTTGAAAACCGATGATAACGAACTTGGGATTGAAGATATTTCTATAAAATATTTGTGATATCGAACGAATAAGTTGTTCCGGAAATACCTTTTTGTTCAATACATTGCCAATCTAGAAAATTAAACATAATGTTTTGACTTTTTGTAATTTCATCAATCAACCTAATTTTACTCGTGGTTTTATAATCAATCATTGGAACTCTAATAAAAAAATCTGTAATTGTTATTTTTCCATCAACAGGCATAACATTTCCAGTTGCAGTCTTCAGAATCACATCATTGTCTTCTGCTCTTATAAAACTTAGATAAAATCCTCCTTTATAGATCGGAATAGTAACATTTTCAAAAAATCCTAATCCAAAATGAGATAAATTTCCAGCTGCTTCAAAAACACCAAATTTAAAATCTGATTCAAAGCCATTAGAAGTTTGAGAAATAACATCACTTTTTGAATACGAAATAGTTCCTTTAATTGTGCTTAATTGGCCACAGTTTTCGACTTCTTCTATCAATTTATTGTGTTTTCTTACTTCAATCTTAGAAAATAAAAACGGTATAAAATTATCGATTAATCTAACATTATCAGTTCCAAGATATGCTTGACCATCTTGTTTTGTTAAAGTTCCAGAAATATAAAACTGGAAGTTAGACGAGCAAAAGTTATCTCCAAAATCAATATTAAACTCAGTTCTTTTATTCGGTTCATTCAAATGTTGTTTACTAATTGGATAGAAATTTTTAAACTCCGCCCTTTCAATATCACTAGCATATTTTCTGTAGTCCGCCATTTAATAAGAGAAAATTTAAACATCGTGTATCATTTTTTCATCGATCTAATGTACGTTTTTATAAGAAAAGATATAAATTTTAGTAAAATAATTAAAAAGATTAGAGTCATTTTTAATGATCTACTTCGTCATATTCAGGATTCTCTTTCTTAAATTTTGCGATCTCGGTCACATATTTCAATAAAATCTGCACAGGATAGTAACCGCTATCTATAATATTGTTCCAATCAACTGTATCTTTATTTTCATCCAAAAACTTTATACTCAAGTGTTGATAGAGACAAAGAACAGACATATGATCTTTTAATTGATAATGTATATTTTCTTGAATGAACTCTGGGGACAGAGTTTGATATTTTGCAATGTTATACCAATTCAATTTGTTTACGTATAATCTCATCATATCTTCGGATAATTCATATTTTTGAGAAATATCATCCCAATGTTCTTTTTTCAAATCTCTTTCGTGTTGCATGATAAAAAGATCGAAAGCACTGTAATGTCCCGCCATCTCTATTTATTAGGAAAAAATTTCAAATCAAGTTTTTATAAATTGGCTCTTTCTTGAGTTACATTCAGCACATTTTCCAGAAATTCTCTTAACTCCATTGATGTTTGCATAGTATTTTATATCATTTGTTGCAGTTTTTTCTTTACATCTCACACAATATATGAGCGCCATTTATATAAGGAAAATAATTAGTCATCATAGCCGCCTAATCCATTAAATCTGTTATCAATGTTTTCAAAAGATTTATTAACATCTTCTTTAAATTTATTAAAGTTTTCTTCTAGTTTATTTACTTTATCGAGATATAAAGAGTATCGATCATCTATTCTTTTAAGTAATTCATTATTATGTGTTACATTCTCATTGAAACGTGTACCAAAATTTTCAAAAAAGTTTATTTTCTCATTGAAATGTGTATCAAAATCTTCCAGAATTTTGTTAATTGTTACACCAACTAATTCATTAACCTCATTTTTATATGTATTAAAGTTTTCTTCTAGTTTATTTACTTTATCAAGTAATTCACCAACATCGTCTACTGATCTTTTACTTCTTTCATCAAGTTTTTCATAGACTTCTGTTGTAAAATCTTTAACATGCTGTTTATGATTCTCATAATTTTGTTTTAGTTCATTAAACATTTTAATAGGATCTTCTAATTGAATCATTACAACAACATCAAATGGATTAATTCCTTTACTAACACCGCTAATTCTTTTTCCTTTAAAATCTAAGGCATTTTTAACATTCGGATCATGTAAATCAACAATATCGATGTTTTCTGATAATTTTAGAGGTTTTAAAATTTGTTCTTTAACAACAACATCATGTTTGTCAATACCAGGTCGAACACCGACAATTCTTTTTTTATTAGCCAAACTAACATAATTCTTTTTCAACTTTGATCGCTTCAGTAATTTTATCAGCTTTTTCGATATGAGACATTAAATTGGTAAATAATTTTTTTACACCATCATCAACTTCTTTTTCCAATGTTTTTATTTTATCAGCAACTTCATTTGAACTCATGAAATTTGCAAGTTTGTTATCATATTCTGCTTTAAAATCTTCAATCTCGACAGCAAACATATCTGAATCTGGAAGGTTTTGTAATAAATTTTCTAACTTGTTATCAAACTCATTTCTCAAACTATCAAAATTCAAACTATTATCTACATTTTGAATAATTTGTGTTCCAAATACGTCAAAAATATTTTGTGAATCCATATTTATTAAGTAATAATTTGTTAACAACTTCTTTAAAATCTTTACCATCACTCAGTTCATTCAAAACAAAAACACATAAATGACCACAAATTGGGGGATCTTTATAGTCTTGAATCTGAGAATCATTGTAGTAGACGCTTGATTTTTTCAAATATTTAATCAATTCTATAGGTGGTTTGTCCTCAATTCTTCCATACGAATCAAAATAACATGCATTCTTATCATTTTTATAATAACAAATCCAATGCGTTCCACTTCCCATAATCGAGTCTAAATTCACAATTCCACATTCAAATTTCTTAACTTTTTTCAGGTAATGTATCTCTCATGAAGATTCCTCTAAAATGTTTAATATTTTTTGCAGATTTCTTCCAATTCCCCGAATGTTAAAGGTTTGATTTCAAATTTTTTTTAATGTTTGATTTCACGTAATTCAAAGTTTTTTCATCTAATCCAGATCCTGTAACATCTTCCAACTCTTTATCTAACCAATTTAAAATGTTTCGAACAATAGGAATCACATCCTTTTTAACGATTGGAGCAGCTTTACGAACATAAGGAACAACATTTTTAAACAACTGGAATATTTTCTCCAAAATCTAATAAATCTTTCAAAAGTCCACCATTTTTGACTTCTTTCAACTGATTATAAGAAAATTCTATTCTGGTTCCTTTATTGTTTTTCTTATGTTTTTCGAGTTTATTGTATTGTCTATTTGTTAAAAATATCTTATCTTCGCCATTTTTTAGTTGATCTATTTTAAATTGAATACTAACGGGTATTTTCTTCTTAAAAGCGGATTTTATTTTTTCTTTCTGATTTTTGCTGAAGTTTACGTTCACCTCCATTTATATAGTTAAAATTTCAAGTTCTCTTCGATTCCCATTCCTAGTTTTCTCTTCAAAAACATTGCTCCAGCTGTTGGAAGCGCAACAAATCTTTCACCTAAACTAGCATCTTTTGATAAAAATCTATCCATTGCCTTATCTTGCAAAACTTTATCTGCGATATGTCTGGAATTTGTGTCTCTATGTTTTGCAAAAAAAATATCGTGTTCCATAGCAGCTTGATCTAATTTATTTATACCAGGATCTCCTCTTTTTAGTCTTTTTTCGAGTTTTGTGCCAGGCCCCAGATACTGATAAGTTGGTACGTGTAATTCAAAAGGTAAATTGTTGATAAAATCATTCAAAAGTCCACTACCCTCAATCATAGATGAACTTATTGCCGGCAAAACTCGTTTTAAATATTTAATTCCATCAGGTTTTTCAATCATTTCATCAAGTTTGTTCGAAATAAAATCTTTAATCGCTTTCTTTTCGTTCAAAAAAATTGTTGTTTCCAGCCTTTTCTTGAGCATAAATATAATTTATAATTCCATCGAGTTTTGTCAAATCGTCGATATATCTGTACTCAATCTTATTATCACTGTATTTTCTTATACCAGATCCTTCGATTCGTTTTTCCCAAATTGGTTTAATCAAATTGAGATATTTTTTACCTTTACTTGACTTTGGTTTCTTAGTTGATGGATCATTATTTTTGTAAATTGAATCAGATTTCCATAAAATTTCTGTATACTTTTGCAAATCTTCTTCAGAATATAAACCGTCTTTTGGAACATCAGTGCCTGTTAATAATCTCCATAAACCTTGAGTTCCTTTATATGTTTTATCTTCAATAATTATATCATTATGTTCAAAATTAACGGGTAAATTTCCAATCATAAAACTTTTCTTTTTTTTATCCCAATACAAACCAAATTTATCATCTTTTACTCTAGGAAGGAATTTTTTACCAATTTTACCAATTATTATATCCGTTGTTCCAGGACTTATTGGTTCAACTATGGTAGAGTCTTCAATGATTCTAGGTCTAAATGGTGTTGAAGATGGTAATTTTGGCAATTCAAACTCTTCTACTTCAGATTCTGGAATCGAAATATCAGCAAATTGTCGTACAACTGGAACCAAATTCATTAAATTTTGATTATCGCTTAAAACATTTTCAATTTTGCCCTCAACATTTTTTATTGCAGAAGTTACAGGTTGATTAATTTTTTTGAATAAGTTCTTGTTCTTCTTCATCCATTCGAATCTGTTCTTTAAATTCTTTGATTAATTTCTTTTCGATTTGATCAAGTTTTTTCGCTTCTTCTGAAGTTACGTTCGCCATTTATTTAGGAAAATTTTGAAACGTGGAACGTAAAAACGTGAACGTGGAACGTAAAACGTGAACGTGGAACGTAAAACGTGAACGTGGAACGTAAAACGTGAACGTGGAACGTAAAAACGTGAACGTGGAACGTAAAACGTGGAACGTAAAACGTGAACGTGGAACGTAAAACGTGAACGTGGAACGTAAAAACGTGAACGTGGAACGTAAAACGTGAACGTGGAACGTAAAAACGTGAACGTGGAACGTAAAACGTGGAACGTAAAACGTGAACGAGAACGTGAACGAGAACGTGAACGAGAACGTGAACACGAAACGTGGAACGTGAACACGAAACGTGAAAAACGTGGAACGTACAACGTGGAACGTGAACAGATTTAACCGTTTTTCTGTTATTTTCATAATGTAAATAAAAAGTAAAGATAATGTAAAAATAATTGTAACAAATATTTTATCAAGTAGATTTGTCAGACCACTGAGCAGCATTTATATTAGAAAATTTATTCAGATATTTACCATTTTTAGGCTTCAAAGTTAGATTAATAGTTAAAAATCCGTAGTCTTCCTTCCAAATTTTATCACACAACTCAATAAAGTGGTTAAAACTCATATCAGATCCTACATAATTGTTATAAATCTTTCTCGAATAGTGATCATCTTGCTTAAAAATACACAACATATTCAGGTTATTTCTTATAACTTGTTTATCAACCTTTGAAAAGCATTGAGAAAGATAGATACAAGAGATATTTTTGTGACGGGACATTACGAAATATTCCTTAATAACGTCTTGATTTTCTAAAATACAGTCATCGAAAACGATTAAAGAATTGGGTTTACATTCGCTTAATGGAACTATGTCCTCAGAAGCATTATAAAAATGTGATATTTTTTTGTTTAAGTTTTTCTCAAATATTTTCAAATCTTTCTTGTAATTTTTTATAGGCGTCTTGTTCTAAAGATTTACTAAAAACATACAAATTGGAATAAGGAATCAACCTATTGTAGATAAAATTCAATAATAAAGTTGTTTTTTCCACATCCACTTGAACCAACAATTAACAATCTGATTGGTTGATCTTTCTTATTTTCTTCAAACGTTTGAAGTTTTATCTGATCTTTTTGCTTTAAAAATTTCTCCATTTAAATAGAAGATTTTCATCTTGAAGCAACGCTTGCGAAAATGAAGCTGTTCAAGTTGACTTCAGAAAGCTCTCAATTATTTTTAAACTTGGAACATCCTATACACTTAGAGGAAGAATCAAATTATTTTATCGGTTTAAGCGGTTTTTATTCTGACAATTTTGTAATAAATATTAGTGAAAGTTCTCCTTATTGTATAGGATTTAGTGAGAAGAACATAACAAAATATTATGGTTTAAACAAAGGATATTATACATTCGATCAAATTAAAAATTCCCTTAAAAATTATCTGAAAACATTCAAACAATCAGATAAATCTTTAAACTTTGACGAAAACAAGTTTGAAATGCAAAAAAATTATCTCTCTAATAAAATTCAAATAAAATCACCAGTAAGAATAATGTTTTCAGCAATTATTGTAGATTTGTTAGGGTTTGTTCAAGAAACTATTGAGCCAAATCAGGTATATTTAGGAAATAAAACGCCAAAATTTAGACCGTTCGATGTAATTGAAGTGCACTGCAATCTCGTTGAACCTAGTTTTGAAAATCATACCGAACATTTACACAAAGAATCTGAAATTTTGTACACTTTTTTCCCAAATGTTGCTTATGGATCAAAAATCAGTGAAAAAACCGAATGAAATCGATTATATTCCAATTAGAAAAAATATTAAAAGAATTCAAAAAATCGTTCTGACTATTCAAGACTCTGAAGGAAATCTATTAAATAATGAGAGTAAAACAACAATATATTTAAGATTGAAAAAGGAATAAAAATGAGTTGATGGTGACAAAATTCAATATTTTTACTTAAAAAACAAGGGGCTATTCGAATGGCCCCTTAACAATCTTCATCCTGACCCTGTTTTTATCAATGAATCTGGACTTTATACTGAAATAAAAATTACTAGTTAAATTTCTTTTCTATCTAAATGGAGTCAGTTGTAGACCTACTCAACAATCAACTTACATTCAATAATAAAGACATTTGCACGATAGTTGACGAAAATAATGAAATTTGGTTTAAGGCTAAAGATGTTGCAGAAATTTTACAATATGAAAATACTAGACAAGCTATCATAAATAATATTGATAATGACGAGAAAATAGCCTTTAAATATATAAATTACAAGAGTCTATGCCATAGACCCTTTCAAAATCTTCATCCTGACACTATTTTCATTAATGAATCTGGATTTTTATTCTTTAATACTAAGATCTAATAAATTAGAAGCAAAAACCTTTCAAAAGTGGGTTACAAAAAGAGGTTTTTTACCCTCCATTAGAAAATTTGGTGAGTACAAACTTGAAAACAAGATTAAATATTTAGAGGACGAAGTTAAACACTTGCAAATTAAAGATGAAATGAAATCATTGAAAATAGAGAATCAAGAATTGCGAATGGAATTAATGAAGAGAGATATGGTATGTAAAGATTTTGATAAGAAAAAACACCATGTTTTTGTGTTAATTAAGAAGAATCACATGTGGGAATGGCCTTATTACGTTTATCAGAGCTCAGAAACGAGAAATACCAAACCGATTAAAACATCTAAAAATAAATTATCCTGAATTAGAGATTTTGTTCATTGATGACGAAACCAAATTCTATCAATCTCTACAACCAAATGAAAGAATCTTTGAATATTTTATACAACGGAAATCATTTTACTACAAATATGGCAGAATCTCGACTGATTTATAGAATATCTAAATTACACGATGAAAATGTTTCTAAATTTTACTAAAAAACTCTCGATTTATTATATTTTGTTTGTAAATGTTTAGCATAACTAGGTAACCATCGTAGAATTTTTTTTTCATATTCACAAGGCATTTCGTTTTTATAACTTTCGCTGAAAATTTTTTTAGCACAATCTTTGCAAAAAGCATCTTTTCTATCTTTACTATACTGCCAGTTATTAAATTCAGAAATATTTTTAATTTCTTTACAAAAGTAACACTTTTTTTCTTCTAAAGTTAATTTGTCCATTTTATCATATAATTCCTTACAATAACAGTCTTTTCTATTCTCTTCTTGACACTTTGTACATTTCTTTTGAGACTCCATTTATATAGAACAAATTATTACACGATGAAAATGTTAAACTCTTGAATTATGATATTTTGTTTTGTAAATGTTTTTGATAATTATTTAACCATTTTATAGTTCTTCCACATTCACATTGTGTATCTTCATAATATAATCTATGGTGATTCTTCTTTACACAATCTTTACAATATGAGTCTTTCTTATCTCTACTATAGTGATGACTATTAAACTCTGAAATTTTTTTTAGTTTCTTTACATTTAAGACATTCTTTATCTTCCAAAGTTAATTTTTCTATTTTATCATATAATTCTTTAATGATATTCCCTTTCACAATCTTTGCAATTATAATGCATTCCATCTTTCCTATTTTTATCTTTATAAAATTCATTTAAATCTTTAAATTCTTTGCACTTTGTACATTTCTTTTGATGCGCCATTTATATATAGAAAATTTATATTACAGTTTTGACTTCTTCAATTCATATTCATAAAACTTTCCGGTTATTTCTTCATTATTTAAATCTTTTATACTATAAGTTACAGGATCTGTGTTATTAATTTGATAAATCACAAAGATTTCTCTTGACCAATTGTTCTTATATTTGTTCGAAAATGTTTGTTTTTTTACTAACAATTCTTACATGATCATTGACTTTAAATTTAGTTTTCGTGTGAATTTCAGGTGGAACATACTTGAAAACGGTCTCTAATAACTCCTTTTCTGCATCCTTATCTACGTCTTTCGGTTTCATTTTGATTGTGCTGTGAACTGTATCGTTATAATTGTTTACGATTTTTTGAAGAATATCGATCCATTTAAAGTTTTTATTAATCTCAAAAAGAACCTTCATTCTTTCATTTTGAGTTCTGTTATATCTCTCTACAATACTTGATTTCTCTTCGTTTTCAGTATGATAAATCTTAATGTTGTATTTTTCTCAAAACTTCGTTAAATTCTTTATTTTTAAACTCTAAACCCTTATCTGTATGAAGTAGATTTGGCGGTTTTGTGATTGATCTTTATCGCGTCTTTTACTATATCTTCGAAAGCTTTTGAAATATCCTTGCCGTTTTTTTCTTTTGATAGCTCTTGACCAAGCATATTTTGAGAAAGTATCAATAACATTTAACATATACTTAAATCCATCATTTTGATCTGAATAGTTAGACATTATAACTAAATCTGCTGCCGGGTGGGTCCGTGAGGACCGAATCCGCCAGGGCCGAATAGTGAAATTTTCCGCCAAGACCGAAAACGAAACTTTCCGTCAGCTCCGAAAATAATCCGCCAAGGTCGAAAAATGGACTTTCCGTCAGCTCCGAATTCTAACGTAAACATTCCTATAACCTCGAATACTTATTCGTAGAGTCCGCCGGCTCCGAAATAAGATATTGTCCGTGAGATCCGAATATGTAATATTCCGTTAACACCGAATCCTATAGGGACGAAAGCAGTTGCAATCCAGTAAGGCCGATAAAACTCAATCGTCCGATAGGGCCGAAACTGAAGCATTCCGTCAGCGCCGAATTATAGCAGGAGCAGTCCCGTTAACTCCGAATAAATACGTAACAGTCCGCCAACTCCGAATTGGGATTTTTTCCGCCAAGTCCGAATCTGATTCTTTCCGCGAACGTCGAATATTGGACTCGCCCCCAAGCGGAGAGGTATGCGCGCAGTCCGGTGAAATGGGAGGAGCTTAGTGGCGAGTCCGCCCAGGCCAGGGGGAATCACAGGGGGTTCCCCAATCACAGTGTTCCGGTTCACGAGCTCCTCATGCAGCGGCATAATGAGTGGTGATGGAGGGGCCCCTCTAGTGGTGGGAATAATCGAATGAAAATAACTGGTTAGTTCGGTTATTTTATTTTAAACCGATTAGTCGGTTTATTTTTGCTGCATCCAGTTAAATTAGTCTATAGACTAATTTTTCTATAAGTTAACTGGTTGTGAAGACTTAGTCTATATTTGAATTAATCGTTGATTCTGATCGGTTATTTTAAATTAGTCTTTAGATAAGTTTTTCTACCGACTAATTTTTCTATAAGTTAACTGGTTGTGAAGACTTAGTCTATATTTGAATTAATCGTTGATTCTGATCGGTTATTTTAAATCAGTCTTTAGATTAGTTTTTCTACCGACTAATTTTTCTATAAGTTAACTGATTGTGCAGACTTAGTCTGTACTTGAATTAGTCGTTGATTCTGATCGGTTATTTTAAATTAGTCTTTAGATTAGTTTTTCTACCGACTAATTTTTCTATAAGTTAACTGGTTGTGAAGACTTAGTCTATATTTGAATTAATCGTTGATTCTGATCGGTTATTTTAAATTAGTCTTTAGATTAGTTTTTTCTAACCGACTAATTTTTTCTATAAGTTAACTGATTGTGCAGACTTAGTCTGTACTTGAATTAGTCGTTGATTCTGATCGGTTATTTTTAATTAGTCTGTAGATTAGTTTTTTCTACCGAATAATTTTCTGCAAGTTAACTGGTTGTGCAGACAGTCTATACTTGAATTGCTCGTTTATTATAATAAGTTATTTTTTATTACTGAAATATCGTTCTTTAGCGATTAACTTTCGGTTAACTTTGGTGATTCGTAATTAAAATAAATTATAATTTTGCAATTTGAACGGTAATTATTTTGTAGTGTTATAAATGATATATGATAATATAACTTTTTAAAATGTTATGACTATAACGTATGCACAGAAAAAAGTAATAATACAATTACAGAATTTCGTTTTCAATTACGGTGTCTGCCAGTGCGGGTTTTGCTTGGAATTTTTTGATTGTATATTCAGGTCCGAACTCAGACCGGGTTTTTCGTACAATTTCTTCTGGAGCCAGTCACACGTCTATATGAAGGGACTGTGTCTGGTGGGGGGACACGACGGGGCCCGACCGAATATCTTTACCAGGGCTCGCCAAAGCTAAGTACGGCCGTGAGTAAATTGGCCGCGCCCGCGCCGCGTACCTGTCCTCAACAGGAATGGTTCATTCCCCCACCACCCCATCCCTAAACTGTGGATAGAATTTAAAAGGTAATCGGTTATTCATTCGACTAAAATAACCGATTAACGACAAAAATAACTGACTGGTTAGTCGGTTATAAAATCCATTCGGTTATCCCATCACTTCGTACAGGTCAGACTGCGGCGGGCTCCGCAACAGGAAGGTTCATTGTTCTCTCGCTCCATTGTAGAGAAAGAATGTTATGTGATACATATAAATGACTCAATTAGTCCATCAATGAGTATAATTTGAATGGTATTTATTCTACGTCATAATTATGTTGGAAACGGTGAACGACATTTTAAGAAATAATTTTAAAACTCACATGGAGCTTGAATATTGTATGAACATATTTAGAATAGAATAGAAATTCAGAATAGAATATATTTATTTTTCGAAAGTAATTACAATCTATCACAACTAAAATAATCTGGTGCAAAAATTATCAAAAAAGATGGTAATAATATTAATTCACATAATATAGTCTTAAATTTGACTGCAATTAAACTATACAATATCACAAATTATCATAATTAAAAGAATAAAAATACTATATATAAGTTTAAATGCAACACACATATTCTAGTATATATCCAATATATATTTACTTTCAAAAACATAGGGCCTCTAAGGCAAAGCCTGTGTAGAGGTTCCTTCTCCAAGATTAAACATTTTGCGCTACAAAGATTTTTATATTTTATTTTAACTACATAAATTTCCCACTAAATAAATGCATTGTGGCAATATAACTTCAACAAACCTAGCCGCTTAGAATAATGTTTGTTTCTTTACGATATAGATTTAACACAAATTAAACTTGTATATTAATAAGGTGATCAATATTATCTTTTTTTAAAAGCCAAAACTTCAATTTTTTGCAAACAACTTAGCATTTGTAACAATTTGCAATGCTTTTCGGAATAATATTAAAAATTCTAGGACCCATAAAACAATAACTTTTTGTAAAAAATGTCAAATTTTGGCTTGGGTACTTCCAAACGTTCTTTACACCTTTACACATTTAATAACATCAAGTGTAGTCACATTTTCCTTCATCAATAAGTATAATCCTCATTATCATTATATTTCCACTACAATTATTGTACGTAAAATTTAGTTTTAGGAATTTGTGTTGAGTCTACACAGTCCAATTCCTTGGTAATATATGCATCATATTTTCATTAGCACATCAACTTTACAGGCATATAGTTAATCGTTTCTTTACATGTGGCCTGTAGTTAATAGTTAGTTAATCTCATTGTAGTTCTAGTATGGGCCGGGTATTTATAGAATACTAGCTGTTACCCGCGGCTTCGCACGCAATCTTAGAACCAAAGTCCTTATATTACTTAGTAAAAGCAATTATGATGTAGGCTAATATGATGGAAGTCCTATAAAAATTTTAATTTGTAGGCATACATCAGGTAGATATTATTTAAGTTCATGGTAAATAGTATCAGAGTTTAACTCAATTATTAAATCATGTTTGGCACATGTGGGAGCATTTCTGGTTAAAATTAATTATGTACATAAACGTCACAGCTGAATCTGCCTTGTCATCCCGATCAAGAAAAGACAAATCTCAGATCATACAGGTCCTCGGAAACTTACTTCGGTCAAAAAGCGTATATTTCTAGTCCTCGTCATATATTTCAGGTCTAAGATATTTCCAGTACCATAGTTGAGTTTGCCTTGTTGTTCTGACGAAGAAGAAAAAGAAAATATATATATATATATAATATATATATATATATAAATATATATATATATAATATATATATAATATCTAATATATGTTAGTAATATATTAACATATATTAAAGCATTATTTGATGTTTCAACTGATTTTCCTCAAAAAGGTTGAAAGAAGTTTAACCCTTTTAATTTTATAAAATATTAGGTATACAGTGCTTGGTCAGTAGTGAAATGCAGATAACATAGACAAAAGGTACATTGTAAAATGCACAATGGCACTGGAAATATCTTAGACTAAAAGAAGATTGCAAGTTCCGAATGTGGAAATTTTTTGACCGAAATAAGTTTTTGAGACCTACATCGTAACTTATATTATAAATGCGAAAGTGAGTTTGTTTGTATATTAACATATAGGCCTATTCGTATTCCAAATTATGAAAATCCTCATCTTGGTCTCTGAAGTTGTATTGCAGCAAGGAAATGTATTCAAAGACCTGTTTAAATGTAATGTATGTTTTTGTGTAAACATAGTTTGCTGACGGTAGATACAATCATAGGTTTTAACTATATAGTTTAACCACTATTTTCAATTTGGTTACATTTATAGGCTTGAAAACGTACTGAGAGCTTCATAGTAGCATCACTTATCTCTACATTTTCTGCAACCGCTGTTTAGCACTGAGTAAGAAAATATCCAGATAAGATAATAACAGTTTTTGTGAAAATAAACTCTAAATTTTAGCAAATGTTAATTTATTCTGTGCTTGGTCAGTACTGTGACGCTAATATAAAGGACAGAGTCACTATCTAACTTACTATAAGCTTAAATAAAGTTGGTTGTAAAACCCATCTTAGTTGTCTTGAGAGAAGCTTTTTCCCTGCCCTGTATACATATTTTCTTGATCGGGATAGAAGACAAAATTGTGGAAGAAAAGAATGCTAAGACAACATTAATTTATAATGGCCATATTTAATGTTACGATATTACACTTTTGACAGATTTTCTTTATCGTGGCAACAAGGCATACTACATCGGCGTCGGAAATATAATTCACTCGAACAAGAAGTACTCGTGCACAAATAAAAAGCATACGAAAATTGCAAGGCAATCCGTGAGTAACTTCTAGTGATATGATACATTCTATAATAATAATGATTCATTTCAACTTCTCTTTCATGAAGGATACCTCCAGGAAAACTATATATTTTTTTACACCTTCATAAATTATATGTTTTGCAATACTACAAACCAAAGAAAATTAAATTTACTTTTCATTTTATTAGCGTGTTAGTACTTAAATAGTTTAACCTGTGAATCCGTTTTTATATACTTACCGTGAAAACTTATTATTCGATGCAATTCATCTATTGACATTATTTTGATCAAGTAACAGGATTCGCGGAGGTTGCATAAAAAATTGCTATTCTATGTCTCAGTTCATTCTTAAGATGCACTGTGCACAATCAGACAAACAATCGTACAAAATAGAGTTTGAAACTAAAATTACCTATAATAAAACTCAGTCTTGTATAAATGAAGTTTCATGCAAAATTTTAAACCTTCATATGAAGTCTTTCTTGGCATATCTTCCAGATAATACATTCAAATTTTTGTTCATTAAATTGGGTTTCATATCGGTGTTAAAATCATAAAATTCTACACACTAATTCACTATTAATTTACATATGTGTTGGGATAGTTAGGCTACATGCGTTAATATGTTAATGAGTTTATTTTTGAAATTTATTTATGTTGATACTGTCTCGTTTTTATCACGGTTGCCCAATGTAGTCTAAACATTTAGTCCAAATCCCATGGAGTGACATGTACCATAATTTAACTTTAATTAATTTAATTTAGCTTTATGGTACAGTTTTTAAGTTTGTAGGTTAGTTCGTTTTCGTGCGGACAGATATACAGACAGACAGACAAACTTACAAATTAAAATTTGTTTAATCCCACAAGTTACAGGCCTCGTTAGAGCAGTCAGTGAAATGTGTATTATTATACTCTATTTAACTAACTTTTTTGACTTTTTGTTTGTGCACTAATCTATATACACATACAATTTAGAGATATAACGTACCGAAATGGACTCTTTAATTATTGATTTAGTATAATTACACTGAAAAGATACATATACTTATATAATCATTGGTGGTGACTTTTGTACAATTTATTGATGACAAATCTATAGTTGAAAAACATTCCTGTTTTGTAAAGATCTCCTGATACAACAAAAGGACAAGACATTTTTAATTTAGTTGATAAGTTCTTTGAAAATTCCAAAATATTATGGCAGTCCTTTTTAAGTGTCCCATTTATGGGTGGGCACTTCACAGGCTTTCTAACGTTAGCAAAACAGAAAAACACAGATATAGTTTATACACATTGTTTCCTACATAGAGAAACTCTGATTGCCATATCTTTGGCTTCTGGAATAAAAGTAGTACTCGACAGATGTGTAAAGTTGGCATAACACAAAATAGCTTACCCACATTTTTCATATTATTCGTTAGTTCTTCGTAAGTTCCTGTTAGTTCTCACAAAAGTTTCGTTAGTTTAGCAATATTAAAAAACTTTACAGCCTTAATTCAATGTGTCACCATAAAAATTAGCCTACCCAGATTAAATAATACGTTTTCAAAATTCATATCGTCAGTCCCTCGTTATTTTTCGTTACTTCATCAGCAATAATATCTATTTTACAGCCCTAATTTAATGGCTAGGCATACTTCACAACCGTGGAAAAAGTGGCGAAACAAGATTAATGGGTAATTAGGATTGTAGTAACATCGATGCAAAATGCATTCCAGACAACATACATTTTTGGTAGGGTTTTGTTACGTTTTGTCATTCACCACCACCTTTGTTTTATATTTAACGAAATATTAAGAACCCTTAAGTTTTCATTTCTGGCAATTTGACCCACGCAAAATAGCCCATTCACTTACTACAACTGGTTGGATCCTTAGTATACGTTAGTTTTTGCTATTCCCGAAGTTCTTTATGTTGTTATTGTAACGCCTTTGTTATTATAACATAAACGCTATAAAATTAAAATTAAAATTAAAATTAAATTAATTGGTTTGAACAAAATATTGCTTGTCATAGAAAATAGGTATTGTGAAATATTATGGTGGCTTGATAATTGAAATATTAAATTGTCCTATTTAAACATTATTGTAGTTGCAATATTAATAAATACATATAACAAATGAGTTTTGGGATATTATTTTATTAAATAATAAACAAACATTATAATCCAAAGGAAGTATCATCTGTAATTTACAATTTTAATGAGCAAAATAATATTTTTGCCCTGAACTATCCTCCCGAAGACTAGACTAAAGTTTGAACAGGCTATTATCATTAAATATGAAAGATTTTTGTTGATAAGTCTGCTTCGGAATTTATTCTTAAAGAAGTTCATGTTAGAAAATGCTGCTTTCAAACATACGTCAACCCATACAAAGTAAGAAGTTTCAAGGCTAGTTTTCTGGATATTTATTAAGACAATGTAGACGTTTTATCCAAAAGTATTGACATTACACTTTCTCTTTTTGATGTTTAACAAATGTATTTTTCTTGGAAATCGATCATTTCTATCTTGAGAGCAACTTTATTACTCCCGAAAATATTTGCACCTTCATTGCTCCATTCATCAACAGAATCCAGAGAGTAAATGTTACTAAGGATGTCGACAACAATCTCAATTTTCTTGAAATCTGTGAATTTGTTTTCAAATTCCTTTTTAAGGTCCTTAATGAACGTTTTGTATTGGCCGACGTCAAGCTTGTTGTCACTGATTATTTTTTAATTAGGAAGGTGCAGGCGTTCATTTTCAGGATCAATGTTAAAAAGATTTAGTTTGTGCAAAAAGCTTTTTACTTTTGTCAGGAACTGCCATGCAAGCTTTTCTTTGCCTTTAAGTTAAAGTTCAGATTATTGAAATTGTTAAAGAATATCTGATAAGAAAGCAATGGATGTGTTTATTCTTTATTGCCAAGAAAACTTAAGTAGGTGATGGTTGATATCTGATCAATATTGAAAAGAAATGTCTTCGTCTTCTAAAATGGTAAAGAATCGTTGTAAAATGCAGCCTTTGCTTTCAACCTTTTAACCACACATTATTTTGCAACAACAGAACGTCATCTTAAGCATCTACTTCATAAAGAAATATTTTCAATTCACGATGTATTGCACGAAGACAGTTTGTTATTTAAATAATTTCTTGCATTATTCTCTCAAGAATAGGATTGCGTTTGAAGAAAAGCGCAGTATGCTGAATGATATAGTTGGTTGGAAAAGAAATTTTCATTACTTTTCCATTGATTTTTAGTAGGTGAACTAGTCGCTTTTGACCCAATAATCGCTGGTGCACCGTCGGTAGTTAGTGATAAAAGCTTTTTAAAAATGTAACTCATATTTAACGAAATAATCCATTACCGCTTCGATTATGTATTTCCCTGGGTTTTTTCCTATTAACAACAAAATAACTAATAGCTCATCAACAAAAGTTTCTCTAATTTTATCCAAAAAACGTACAAATATAATGAATTGTGCTTCAACAGTAATTTTACAAGAGTCATCCTTAGCCAATATGTAATATTCGGAATTATATAACTATCCTTTCAAATAAAAATGATTTTATTCTACCAAAACATGTGTGTGTTTTTTTAGTGAATTTGCAGACAATGGAGTTTCAACACCATGTTTTCCGTTATCACTAGAACATTGCCTACATCGGGCATGTGTTCCTTAATTATGTCAGTATCGTTGAATAGTTTCATGTGCTTAGCAAGAGTCCAAGAAATACGTAAAGAAGCCTCTCCACATTCCACCTGCTCAGTCATTGATTTGAGTTGAAGATACGTAGATTGACAGTAAACTTTAGATTTACTAAGATTACTGGCAGGTGTAAAATATATCAGCATATTATTTGTGTTTGATCTCATAATGTCGTTTTATAATCCATCTTTTAAAAAGTAACGCAACTGTTTTTGTGACACTTCAAACACAATCGTACTGCTCTAACACGATTTGGTACCAATAATCGTGTTAACATTAACCAAGAATGTGAATAATGGAAATCAAGAAGTATTTTGTTTAATATTTTTCCAACTTTTACTGGTTGTATTATACTACTATATTTTGCTCAATAAGTTAAAATAAATTAAGTTTCTTTTAAATGTAATTTTTTTCTTTCACTTACCCAAGAAAATTATATTATTTTAATAAATAATATAATTTTCCTGATTTTTGTTGTATAAGTACGTTTATATCAAGTACTTAAGCTTAATCAATGGCATAAAGCAATAGGTGTGCCGTTTTTTTGTTGTGTGCCGCGAGAAAAAACCGTTTGGGAAACACTGATCCAGAATAAAAATGGAGGGTTAAGAAACGAGGTTTGAAAAAAGTATTGATTGTAACATACCAAGAAAGAGACTTTGCTTATTATAATCAAAAAATCAATTTGATGAAATCACAACTGTGTAAACTTTATTAAATCTGTACACAATCTAATTGCCTTTGATGAAAAACTTGTTCCTTATAACGTCATAGTGACAATATATACCTACATATGGTTATTTAGTGGTATACATGAAAGTACCACTTAAATAAAGTTATGATTAGTTCATCCATCAATTATGAGATGAACAGATCGAACTACGTTATGTGATATTGAGACAAGATATTCCAGGACGTTGATCTCCCAACTACTGTTTTTTTTTCCGGTCAGGGTGTATCTATTTTCAGACATGTGATAAGAACCGTGAGAACCCCGGTAGGGGGAGAGATAGTGGCCAGCATACCTACTGATCTAGCTTCCTTTCGAGTTCATCGCCTTTTCCCTCTTTTAAATCAAACTCTTTCCACTAATACTTGATTACTTTGAAAATCAATGAGCCTCTTCTTTTTGTCACACTTCATTCTATTTATCAGACAATTTATTGGACAATATTAGAACTCTGCATGTTGTGTGTTTAGAGAGCGATGTCTCTCAAGTTTAGAAATAAATAAAGCTGTCTAATACGTATATTTTATTTAGACCTGAGGTAAGGCGGGAGGTTTTGGAAAACAATGTACACAAATACACTATTTAATTTGTAATTTAATGTGCAAATTTAAATCACTAGCTATTCATATTTTTAAAAGGAAAGGAATGAAATCAAATACTTTTCTTTTGTATGTATTATACTAAATCTTCTGAAAGAATTCTTCGTCTTGTAAAGGACCAAAAGAACATTGCTCTATGTGACAATAACAAAACTATATCCTAGACAGACTAATTCCAAAAATTTTGTAATCGTATTGCTAATAAATTATATGCTTATTATGAGAAGTGTACGTATTGTTAGAAAACCTGAAGGCATTAGTTTTTCAGGTAGTTTTTTCCGATTTTTCTTTATCTCAAGCCGACCGAATATGTGACTTTCGTATTTAAAGAAACGTTCAGTCTATTCACATGCACATTTTCACATGAACAGTTGAAGGAAACGCTATTTCGGAGGCAGAGATTGAGAAACGTTTCAGAAACCTGTGATAACAAAGGCTTATCTAAAAAAAGATGTTTCGTGTAAGTATTGGTGAAAACTCTAAAACTGTATCAGAGGTATCTCTAATCATGAAACGACAGAATGATACAAACTATAAAACTTTTGTAGACTCTAGTGGATTATGTGACCAAATAAACACAATCCTTACATCTTTACCTTCTACTGACAAAATAGGAGATCTACCGTTAGTCTGTGTACTTTCATCCACCAGATACCGAAGAAAACTACAACATACCATATAGTTTGCTTAAAGAAGTGCTTAATACAACACAGACAAGGTGACTATATTTCTGTTAGACGAAACTCTTTACAAATGTTTTTCCTAAATCTAATTTACTTTTGTGTACTTTCATGTATGTCAAGCAGTCTGGAGGTGGCTGTGGGATATAAAACACAATGTGTTGAAATAAGATATGAAAACTAAAATGAAAAAGTTTCCAAGAGGTACAACAAGCAGACTGCAAGAATGAAGAAAGTGCGACTTCAGTCGGTGCAGCAGAACAATGGTATGAGGACTAATAAATTAAGAATCGTGAAAAAGGAGTACCTATATGTGTTATTTTAAAACTCTTTTGGAGTGGAGAGCTCTATGGTGCTATCGTTTTTGGCAACATTGTGATGATCCAAAGGGATGATACAAACAAGTACTGTGAAAGCGTTTTTCGTGAGCTTTTTGAAAAGATTAAAATGATGTAAATCTCTTGATAGACTATGCTTTGATTAATTATATTTGCAATTGATTTGAAAACTACCGTGAAACCAGATTCATTGATTTCGCCAGTTATCGGTGTGATCAAAATATTATGGAAGCTCAGAAATCACTGAACTGTCAAGAGCTCACTAAATACTATAAGAAGTATATTGTAATATCTTAAGGAAAGTAATTCTTGCTTCCAAAAAATGGCAAATGACAGATTCATATTGGATGCGAGGAATAGGCCACACGCGATGTGGGAGATGGTTAATAGAGAAACTAACAAGTTAAAAATTAAAGCGGATGAGGATCTTGAGTCCCCTTCTTCCAGTGATTTCTAAATTTTTTGAAAAAGTAGTCCCAATCACAATTCTTAAACATTTTACTAAATATAACATTTTGTAATAAAAATCAGTTTAACTCATCAACAGCCTAGGCAGTGTTTTGAACTAATTGATACAATTTTATTTTTCAATTTTGACAAAAAACATCATACTGCAACTCTTTTCTGTGACCTATCAAAGGCTTTTGACTGTGTTGAACACAGAAAAATGTTAAAGAAATTAGAATTTATGGCTTTTCAGTTCACAGTTCAATATCTTCATATTTATCACATAAGAAACAAAAAGGTTTACAATTAAAAATAAGTCTTCGATAAAGTTTTTCTTCCCACTGACAACTCAACGATCGTGGCGTTTCCAAGGCTCAGTGCTGGGTCCACTACTATTTCCTAAATTACGTGAACGATTTTTCACCTAACCTAACTACATTATCTGTAGTTGTGTTTGCTGACGACACCACTATAAAAACAAAATCTCTTGATGATTTAGAGAATAAAATTAATCAAGCAACTGACGAAGCAGGGTAGTGGTTCTCAGCTACTGTTCAAAGAAAATAAAAGCCAATTATTAATATTCTCAACACTCCAATCGGCAAAGCACGTATATTAATTTTAAACCTAACTAATATTTAAAGTAACATCGTCATGTACATTTCTTTGTTTAGTTGTGGATAATTCAATATCATGGAAAGAACACATTATTGTATTCCTTTTAATGTATATTTTTGTGACTTGTGAAATGTCCATTTGATAGAAGAGGCCGTTATTGTGACACGAATGAATAACATACTTCATGTTTGTCTACATAATATTATGCAAGGTTATAGACAGCTCAGCCTCACGCTATAGATAGGATATACGGGCCAGCCAGTCTTCGGATATCTCTGCCACGCGCCTTGGCAGACCCGACTGGCGACTGAAGCCACTTTGGGGTTGTAAATACGCGTGCGGACGGTGCGGGTCTGAATGCGCCACGACCACAAACTGGGATGCTCGCAGAGGCTTTGTTCAATGTGCGATGTTACGAAATCATATCCTGCTCGTCCGCACAGCACCTGCGTTCAATGTGCAGGTGGCCTACTGTTAGCACCTCAATTCATGGCCTCAATTCATGCACCTAACGTTCGCGCTGGCTGACCGAGTGAAAGATTATATACACCGAACAATAGAAACAACTACAAAAAGCACACATTATTTCAGAACTTATCAGTAGGATAGAAAACTTGCGCTTAAAATTCGTAATGTATCGTAGTGTACTCATTTCATCCAATATATAATCTTAAAACATTATTTTTTTCTGTCCACAGCCAAATAGGGTTTTACATTTAACTCATTATACATAATTTAACTGACTATTACGTTAATTAACTGACTATTTCCCTTGGTTTATTTTCTACATTTTTTAATAATATTTTGAATCATTGGTAGATTAATTCCATTTTCGACTTCCTTAACCTGTGCTTACCTTTGGTTAGATCTTTATCTGGTCCTCCAACTTATGCGATTATCAAGGCTTTGTCTGAGAGGGATATTATAACTACTATTGATCCAACTTTGAAAGGTCTCTACTACTGTATGTATTGTTTCGTGTTTGCATAAATCCGATATCACTAAGTTACTATAATCAACAATTTGTTACGCAAAATATCAAGGTTTAAAGTAAAACCGTATTGAATTGTAAATTGTACAATGAAAAGAAAAGAAGATTCCAATGCGGTATTAATTTTATAAAAACCATTCTACTTATATTTTGTAATAGTTTATTGTTTGTAACGCGAGTTGTTTAGGTTAAAGTGAAGAGGGAGTGTATATGTTTTATGTGTTAATATATGGCAAGGTCAGTTCTTCCATAAATTGACGATTTGACTGTTACTATAAAATAATGTTTCCGTCACAAATAATTTACACCTATAATTCTTTCGTATTAGTGGTGTATGAGTTGAAAGATTCCATTACGTTGGTGTTTCATCGTCGTATAGAAATTATACGAGTATCTTAAAAATGATTACCTACATTTGGATAAATATCAGTTACAACAGTTAAGCACTAATCAAATCATTTTTTTTTACAATAGTTCTATAAAATCCAAGAAATAATTACAACACATTATATGAAAATAATAATATTTACTATTTACTGTTAATTTTTACTACATTTTTCCTTTAGAAGCAGACAAATTTGGCCTCTAAGTTTTTTGTACCTATAATGCGATTAGTTTAAACTGTGTACTCTACTTTATGAGACGTATCTGTAATAGCTATTTTATTTCACTTAACGTAAAGTGTAGTAAAAATAATCACCTAAATTGAGATGGTAATTAGTTTTAAGAATAACGAGTTCCATTGAATTTGTAATAAGAATTACTATATAGAAGTACACAAATATACTTTATAGTTCACAAAATGGGTAAGAAAAATGGTATAATTTTTAATGGTTTAAAAAAGATACACTCTGCATATGTAATAAATAAAAGTGATATTTAAAGAAATAATGTTGTGATTTTCAAGGTACTTTTTCAACGAATCCATCGACGTAGAAGGGAGCGCCACTTACTTTAAAGGTACGCTTGCAAAAAACCTCGATTAACAAACATCTGATACCCCTCAACTGTGAAAGTGTCTTGGATACTGAAATAATAGCTACCTGATATGTCTATTCCTGTTTGAAAAAAAATACTGTACAGCTCCATCAAATTACATCATCCTTAATTTTTTTTAAATATAAATTACAATGACTACAAGTCTACACTTTTAGACATATTTCTTTTGAACAAGGGAAATCTTAACATTGACGTCGGATATATATAATTCACTGCAGCGAGAAGTGCTCATAAGAAAGCCTAGGAATTTGTGTGCGAAACGCGGGTAACATGAACGAGTTTTAACATGAATTGTAATCGTGCACCTTTTAAAAAACCTTACAGCAGCATTTGTGTTTTTTATTAACTACGATATTTCCAAATGTTAAACCGTTTAACGGTTAATAGTTTATCGTAAAGAGGAGTAAAAACTAATATTGTTTAAGAATATATTTAAGAATATGTTTGCGTTCGAAGTCATTGGTAACTAACTGCTAGTAACAAAAAAATATTATCTCCTGTCGTTCCTGGATCACTATTTGAACGAGTTTTAAAATATGTCGAAAGAAAGAGGTTTACTTATTTCTAACAAAAACCTAAACCAACTTTGATGTAATTACAACTGTATAAACTTTGTTGAATGTCTACACAAACTAATTCCAATTGACAAAAAACTTGTTCTCTATAACTTCATAGTAATAATATTATACATGAAAGTACCAATTTTAATAAAGTTACGATTTTTTAATATATGAAGAATGAGAAAAACAGACCAAACTACGTTATGTGATATTAAGGCAATAGATTGCAGGTGGTTCATCCCCCAACTACTGTTTTTGTTTGTGAAGGTAAATCTATTTTTCAGAAATATGATGAAGGACACACAGTAGCGTAGCCAGAAAAAATCGTTCGGGGGGGGTCCGAAACCGGGTGATCCGGGGGACGTTTTGTGTGTTATAGTAAATATCAGAATTTACGTACAAAAAACACGGGTCATTTAGAAAAAACTGAAAAATAATTCATTTCAGACCTAAGTTTTGGAGTTAGACTTTTTTATAACCGCCATTGTATCACATTTACATTGCATTATAACCCAAAAAATTTTGTCACACCAAGAGCCACTCACCCTGTATAGGTATTAGTCGGCGTTTCAATTGAAAGATGTAGTATTTACAATGATGTAAAACTTTTGATGCATAGACTATGTATTGATTGAGTATATTTGCAAGTCATTTGAAAAACTACAATGAAACCAGAGTCATTGATTTCGGCACTTATCGGTGTGATCAAAAAATATTATGAGCCACTAAAACCTAAGTCTAGTACAAGATTGATAAACCGAGTACTCTGTTAATTCTGAAAAGAAAAACATTATGTTTTCCCTCAATGTAGATTTTACAACTTGAGAATGTCCATTTGGTGGAAGAGGCCGTTATTGTGGACACGAATGAATAACAAAATTCATGTTTGTCTACATAATATTATTCACGGGCTCAGCCTGATGCAATAGATAGGATATGCGGGCCCCCGCCAATCCGGATATCCCCGCCAGGCCTCGGCAGACCCGACTAAGCGATTGCTGAGACCACTTTGGGGTTGTAAATACGCGTGCGGGCGGCGCGGGCCTGACTGTGACACGACCACAAACCTCGAGGTGCAGAGACTCTGTTCAATGGGCGATGTTACACAATCATCTCCTGCTCGTCCGTGCAGCTGGCCTGCCTCAGTGGCGTACCGAAGGGGGGGGTCCAGGGGGTCCGGACCCCCCCCAAATTTTAAGACGTATTAAAAAATAAAGCATGGAGCAGGAGAAAAAAGGAGAGTTTGTCTTTACTTTTGTCTACAAACATTAAATTAATTGATTTATTTAATTGAAGTGACCCGTTGTTAAAAATATAATTGTCTTTTCGTTTAAAATCATAAAGTAATCAAACGATACTTTTGGGCTCGGCCTTTCGGATAGTGTAGTGTTATCACGGTATTTCTATAGGGCGCGGTCACGTGACGTCGCAAAGTAACGTGAAACCGTAACATGGCGAACAGTTTAAATTAGCGACTACTTCGTTCAAAATTCGTCTTGAGGACTTAAAATGACTGCTTAGAATTAAGTTACTGACGTTGATTTTAGGTGTCAATAAACTGTAGACGTGTATATAATTTATCGGAAAAACATTTAAAAAAATCACTTTTCGGTCGGAAATAAAATACACCTGGAAAACTCTAATGATTAGGTAGAACTTCAACTACTTGGGACTTCAGTTATTGAGGTAAACGTGGTATTTTTGATTGAGTTAGGACGACGATTTTTGTTATCATTAAACTATACAATGTACCTATATAATTATCGAGAAAAAATCACTTCCGGTCGGTAAATACCGAAGAAAAACTGTCTACAGAATCAAGTTTTGACGATTTAGGATTTCACTGGTTGAATGGTTGAGGTAAAAATGGTACTTATAATTTTGTTAGGACGTTTATTTTAGGTATTAATGCAACGTCGACTAATTATCGAGAAAGAAAACAATAAAATCACTTCTGGTCTGAAAATACCGAGGAAAAGCTCTACTGATTTCACTGGTTGAGTCGTTGAGATAAAAGTGGTACTTAGAAGGTATGTTTGAACATTGATTTTTAGGTATCAATTTGAACGCCGACTAATACCTATATAATTAATTATCAAGGAAAAGTTGGAAAAATCACTTCCGGTCGGATAATACACCGGAAAAAATCTCTACTGATAAGAAGTTCCGACTACTTTGGATTTCACTGACTGAGGTATTATTTCATTTTCCTTAGTATATTCCGATCGGAAGTGATTATTTTTGTTTTTTTTTTCTCGGTAAATATATATATTTATTAGTCGGCATTGAATTAATATCTGAAATCAATGTCCTAACATAATTATAAGTACCATTTTACCTCAACCACTCAACCAGTGAAATCCAAAATCGTCAAAACTTGAATCTGTAGAGAGCTTTTCTTCTGTATTTACCGACAGAAAGTGATTTTTTTTCTCGATAATTATATAGGTAGTCGAGTATTAATGATAACAAAAATCGTCGTCCTAACTCAATCAAAAATACCACGTTTACCTCAATAACTAAAGTCCGAAGTAGTTGAAGTTCTACCTAATCATTAGAGTTTTTTCAGGTGTATTTTATTTCCGACCGAAAGTGATTTTTTAAATGTTTTTCCGATAATTATATACTCGTCTACAGTGTAATGATACAAAAAAATCGTCATTATAATTCATTCATAAATACCTCAATCAGTGAAATCAAAAGTAGCCGAACTTCTAATCAGTAGAGTTTTTGCGGTGCATTTTCCGACCGTTAGTTTGATCTGTACCCGAGCAACACTCGAAAATTGCCCTCCTTTTCTAAAGGGATTTCGACCGTCAGTGGCCCAATGTCCCCGCAGAGGTATTTCATTTTCTCCACAGAATATAGTTGTATCAACTATACGCTTGAGTGAAGCTCTGTTTTTGTTCTTTTTCTTTCTTATCCAGTGAATCCAACATCACTTTTGGTGCCTTCTATTCGGCCAGAATCGAACTTTGTGGTACTAGAGTTTGCTGTGAGAGTTGTATTTGCCTATTACATCTTTCCACTTTCTATAAGGCGTAGTTACTAAAGCTCCATATTTTTGGTATTTACCTTTTACCAGTGAACTCATTGGCAAATAACACACAAAACGTCCCCCCGGATCCCCCGGTTTCGGGCCCAAATTTTCGGACCCCCCCCGAACGAAATTTCTGGCTACGCTACTGGCCATTAGCCCTCTCTCATGCACCGCATAGTCCGCTCTGGCTGACCGAGTGACACAGATTATAAACACTGAATATTAAAAATAACTTCCGTGAGCATAAATTATTTCATAACTTATGAGAAGGATAACAAGCTTTCACGTAAAATGCCTAATGAAGTGTAGGCTACTCATTTAATCCAATTATATTAATTTTTAACATTATTATTTTTTTAACAGCCAATAGATTTCTACATTTTAATCATTATACAGAATTTAACTGACTATTCCGTTAATTAATTGACTATTTCCTTTAGGGATTTTCTACATATTCAATATTTTGAATCATTGGTATTAATTTCCATATTCGACTCCCCTAAAACTATACAGTACATACTTTGGTTAATCCTCACCAGCTCCAAACTTTCTGCGATTATCATGGCTTTATCTGCGAGGGATATTATAAGTACTATTGCTCCAACTAAGACAAGATTGATCTCTACTACTGTAATGTATTGCTTTATGTAATATTGTAAATATGGATAGGATTAGTGGGAAACCGCCAAAAGACCAAACTATTTGGTACTTTATTTATTGGTATTAGGTAACAAGTAGCTGGAAAATGCATATAAGCTACAATAATACGTACGATATGATCTTATCTAATTCCTAACAAAGTAGTCAGTGTATCACAACTTAATTAACTGGTTTTTATGTGTTTTTGTAACCTTGGTTGGGTTTTCAATTCTTGAAAAATCGTATATCAAAGTATTGGATATAAAACTTAATTCATTATTTGTAAATAGATAAAAGTTGAGAGAGTAAACATAATCAAAATATGTGCAATCTATGATTGCAAACATGTAATCTTTTTCCCCATTAAAAATATTTTACTGATATCACACTACAATTAACAATTTGTTACGCAAAATACTACGGTTACAGTAAAAACCATATTAAATTGTAAATTTTGTAGTGAAAGGAAGATTCAAATGTGGTAATAATTTTTAGAAAAACCATTCAACATATGTTTTGTGTTAGTTCGAACTCATTTTTTGTTGCGCCGTTCTATCGTTTATAACTAAAGAGGGTGTAGATTTATTATATGTTGGGCCTAATAGATGACAAGGTAAGTTCTTGAACAAACTGAAGATAAAAACCTTCTATAAAGTAATGTTTTCGTCAATATAATACACCTAGAATTCCTTTGTATAATGGTGTATGAGGTTAAAGATGTTTCATCGTAGTATTGAAATTTATACGAGTAACTTAAAAATAATTAACATTTGGGTAAATAATCAATTACATTAGTTAAGTACTAATCAAACTTTTAATTTAAAAGTAATTCTATAAAATCCAAGAAATAATATAACACAATATACGAAAATAATATTTCCTATTTACTGTTAATTTTACTACATTTTTCTTTAGAAGCAGACATTTTGAAGTTTTTTGTACCTATCTTAAATAGCTATCTCATTTCACTTAACGTAAAGTGTAGCGGAGTAGTACCGTTAGAGGGAGGAGGAGTTGTAGAGCCAGCGACTGTAATTTACTGTCGACAGTAGGAGGAGCCAGCAGCCATCGCAAAACTTGTATCCCTCCATGACTGCCCCCCTCCTCACGATTCGGCGTTGACGGAATGGGCTCTTTTTTGACGTTGGCGGAATGGAGCTGATTCGGCTCTGGCGGATTGGTATGAATTCGGAGTTCGCGGACAGTTGAAGATTCTACTTTAAATTTTCCTATAGCACCGATAAATTCTATTATTCGTCCGTCAACATCGAAGAGTTTCTACATCAGTCCGTGAGCTCCGAATTTATTCGACTCTATAGGAATCTTTAATTTTCGCCTCTAAAAGACACATGAGTCCGCCAGGACCGAATAACGAGACAGTCCGCCAACTCCGAATCCTCCTAGATTCCGTGAGTGGCGAAAAGTAGAATCGTCCGTGAGCCTCGAATATTTTATGTCTTAGTCCGATAGCTCCGAATAATTTGCTCTCCAGTCCGTGAACGTCGAATCATTCGGAGCTGACGGAAAGTATCGTTTTCGGTCTTGGCGGACGAATTCACTATTCGGCCCTGGCGGATTCGGTCCTCACGGACTCCACCACCATTGAGTATCTTCATAATATAATCTATGGTGATTCTTCTTTACACAATCTTTACAATATGAGTCTTTCTTATCTCTACTATAGTGATCACTATTAAACTCTGAAATTTTTTTAGTTTCTTTACATTTAAGACATTCTTTCTCTTCCAAAGTTAATTTTTCTATTTTATCATACAGCTCTTTATGATACTTCCTATAACAATCTTTACAATTATAAATAATTCCATCTTTTCTACTCTTGTCTTTATAAAATTCTTCAAAACCTTTTAATTCTTTGCACATTGAACATTTCTTTTGGGCCTCCATTTATATAGAAAAAATCTTTGACTTTCTCAATTCATATTCATAAAACTTTCCGGTTATTTCTTCATTATTTAAATCTTTTATACTATAAGTTACAGGATCTGTGTTATTAATTTGATAAATCACAAAGATTTCTCTTGACCAATTGTTCTTATATTTGTTCGAAAATGTTTGTTTTTTACTAACAATTCTTACATGATCATTGACTTTAAATTTAGTTTTCGTGTGAATTTCAGGTGGAACATACTTGAAAACGGTCTCTAATAACTCCTTTTCTGCATCCTTATCTACGTCTTTCGGTTTCATTTTGATTGTGCTGTGAACTGTATCGTTATAATTGTTTACGATTTTTTGAAGAATATCGATCCATTTAAAGTTTTTATTAATCTCAAAAATTACTTTCATTCTCTCATTTTGAGTTCTGTTATATCTCTCTACAATACTTGATTTCTCTTCGTTTTCAGTATGATAAATCTTAATGTTGTATTTCCTCAAAACATCGTTAAATTCTTTATTTTTAAACTCTAAACCCTTATCTGTATGAAGTAGGTTAGGAGGTTTGTGATTGATCCTTATGGCATCTTTTACTATATCTTCGACAGCTTTTGAAACATCCTTGCCGTTTTTTCTTTTGATAGCTCTTGACCAAGCATATTTTGAGAAAGTATCAATAACATTTAACATATACTTAAATCCATCATTTTGATCTGAATAGTTAGACATTATAACTAAATCTGCTGCCCATAAATCGTCAATTCCTAATGTTATAATTTTTCTCTTTTTAAACTTTTTTCGTACTGGTGCATGAATTTCTCGAGCTTCAATCTCTATCTCATCTTTAGTCTTCAATTCTTGCTTAACAGGTTTTGGATTTGGATTCTTTATAAACTTACTCTTGTTTGTCTTACTTTTTTAACATTTTGCAGCAATTCTATACAATCCATTTTGAGTTTGAAACGATTTTTGAATCTATATTTTTCGTTTTCTTTTTACACTTGTGACAGTGAATTTAAATCATCTTCCATTTACATATCAAAGTTTCCAAGTTTATTTAATTCGTCTAATATATCAGATTTTGCTTCATTTTTATAGCCATACGGTACTGTATCGATCTTATTTTCTAGGACAATTCTCTTATCATCTTTAGCGTTCAGTGCCAGCTTGTTTATGGTAACAGTGTACAACTCATGTTTATAACTTTTGATGACTGTCATCTCCCTAAATTCTTCTTTATCTTCGAACAAACATCTCTTCAAGTTTTCGATATTTATTGTTTTTATTTACAAACGCTTCTCTTAATTCCTTTACACCTAACTGGGTTTTTATCTAGATATTTGTACGAGTACATCTTAGACCTTAAACCACAAAAATTCTTCTAAAACTTCGCTATTTAACTCATCTTTGAATTTCCCTATTACCTTCTTATTTTTAGTAGTGAAACAGTCGTGATCTTTTGGAAAATCGCTTGTATCAAAGTCATCTATATTTTCTTTAATAATTTTAAAAGGATCTCGTTTCAATTCTAGAAATAACTGTCTGTATCCATGTAACACAGATTCAAATCTGGATCAAACTTCTTTAATTTGTTGTAATAAAACTCGTACATTAGCAATTTTGAGAGGTCGAGAACTGAAAATCCTATGTAAATCGGTTTGTTAAATTTAACCTTTTTGTTTGTACATGTGACTCGCTATACAGTTGTCGTCAAAGATGTTAAAGCATTTGAAATTTGTTTTCTTAGCTTGTTTTCATTGAAAATTCTTCATTTCCTAGTCTAATATCGCATCTATTTCGCACATTTTCCATACTTTTTCCAAAAACTGAGTTGTTCATCAGCTTATAAAAATCCTTCTCAAAGTCACTTGTAGCTTTGGTCCTCATATTAGTATTTAAAATCAATGTACTCTTTCATAAAAGGCTTCTGATCGAATGCAATAACTCTATTCACATGTTTCAAAATCATACCTTGTTCCAAATAGAACTTCAAATTTCTCGAATGAACAACGTATTCAGTTTTATCCAGTAGAGTTGTGCAAAGTTTGTTTTTAAAATGTTCTGGAGCAAGAGGTAAATCCTTGTGATGTTCGTGTAAATTCGTTGGATATCCAAGATCAACTTCGAGAATATAGCCATAATCTTCGTCGCCAGTGAGTTCCAAAATTGTTTCTTTCCATTCTTCAGTTGTGTAAGTTTTTGGATCCATCCACTTGATATCACTAAACGGCAGTTTTTGCATTAGGCCATACCCATAAAGGTTATTAGCATCAACGTATAACAAATAGTTTTCGGGCTTTGTCTTATCGAAATCTTTCAAATATTTGTTATTTGCTTTCACATATCGTTTAATACACTGAGAAATGCCCCCGCGAATGCCTTTTTCAATCATCAAATACATATTATAATCGTTAATTAGCTGAAGCTCAATTTTCGTTAATTTTAACATTGCGTCCCATGCGAGACTGGGAGCTGTTAGATAGTGTGCCGGATCGAGTTTATAACAATTAAGGCAAATGTTTCTGAAATTTTCGAATATATCAGCAAGCAATAAAACATCTTGGATATTGTACAAATCAGAGTAATTTCCAAGATTTTTCTCTTTTAATTTGTTCCAAAACGCTCAAGTAGTGTTGATAATCTTTCTCTGATATGCTCTCATCTGTCAAAAGTGAATAGAAATCTTGAATTCTCAATTCTTCTGTGTAATCAAGTTTTTCAATACTGTCGATAAAATTCATAGGGAAATATTCCTTTTCCAGATAGAATTTTAAAGATTTCTTCTTCGTCATTTGGCTGTCTTTCTATAATTTCATTCAGTCCATCCTGTATAAAATGATTTGTATGTTTGAAGTCTTCTTTCTTTAAATTTTTCGCTAACTTTTTCTATAGACGAGGCCATGAATCTGAACGTGTCTACAAACGAAAACTTGATGAATTTTCTTGGCTTATCACCTTCGAATTCATAGCCATATCCAGAATTTACAGAATAATTTATATATTTTTCATCGGTGTTTGCAATCAAATCAACATTTCCCATATTGTTTAGTAGCCAATTCTTTTATGTACAAATGAGTATCGTAATTTGACATATTGTGGCAGAAAACGGGAATATTCTGAGGAAATTTCAAATTTAGATTGCAACATGCATGAGCTGCGCCTCGAAACTTGCCGGTTAAATGACAATGATCTCTCACTTTATTATAACTCTTATCTTTCCAACTATCAGGAGTAAAACCATACTGAATTGACCCAACATCATAAGCAGGACCATTCACAGATATGACAAACGTTTGAATTTTGATACGAAATTTCTTCTTCTTCTGTCAATTTCATAGGTTTCATGTTCTTAGAATTATATTTTTTCGCTATGTATTTCGATAATTTATTGAGTTCTTCAAACAATTTTGTCGGGACGTTTTTCAAATCTTCTTCATTTTTGGCACGATAACATATCGGTTTGTACATGCGATTGGTCACATTCGACACTAAATATAGAGTAAAACCATAAGGAATGTGCCTCTGAATCTTGGTTGTAGTCGATCTTTGTGGATTGTTCTTGCATGTCGGAATTTTTTTCTAATATGCTCTCAAAGTCCATATAAATTACGTACGGATGGTTTAAATTTCTTTTGATAATTAGTAAATTTAGTTGTTTGACCTGGAAATGGCATAATTGGCTTACAAACTTAATGATTTTTACAAATTTCTAAGTGATCTGTTAAATCTCCAGATTTGTAAAAATGGCTTAAACATCTTCTACACAAAAATTTTCTTTCTTTATGTTTAGACAACTGCGAAGAAACAAGCTTATTTAAATCGGTTATCAAAAACATAATGAGATTTATCATCTTGTTTAACATACAATAAATCAATGTTTGTTTCAGCGTCATATTTTTCAGAAATTTTGTAACGGAACAATGTTAATATTTTTCATCAAAACTGTAGACATTGATAGACATTGTTGGATACTTATACTTGGAATTGCAGCTTCGTTTTTTCAAATATTTGTATATCTTTCAGAGACATTGGATACTCAAAACCTGAAAATATTTCGTCATTCACAAATTTTTCGTATTGCTTTACACGTTCACAGTCTCTTTCTGGTTTTTCAATAGCACATCTTATTGAGTAAAAAAAAGCAAAAATCATCTCTATTTTTTATATTTATACAAGCTTTTTTTATCTTTGATATTCTTTGGTAAATCGATGTATGATCCTGCATTCATCATTTTCGTGTTTGTTAAGGCTCAAAAACTAGTTGTTTACAACTTTTAAATGTCCATCCGGAACCTTTATTTGGATTATTCGTTTGTTCTCGATGTGTTAATTTATTAAATTGCTTAGTAATAAAGTCGTTTACGTCAAAGATTTCGTCTGCTTTGATAGTAAAATACATTAGACATGTTTGCGGTTCACCATTCACTAAAGTTCGTTCGTATTCACATTCCAAAGAGAGATAGCCCTTCATATTTTTAACATTTTCTTGAAATTTCTCGATTAAACTTTTAATTTCTGACCGCATAATTGAAAGATATTTGTAAATTGACATGGAATTGTCGTTCAAGTTTGTTAAAATGTATTGCTTGAAAAGACCGTGTATTGAGGATAAAACTTCTACATCAATGATATTTTCGGATTTTACTTTAAGAGTTTTATCAATTTCTTCGATCATTTCAGACTTGGTTTTATCGTTAGTACCGATAGCCAACTTTTCAGCTATTGAATGAAGTTTTTCATCATTAAATAGGTCGAGATTTTTCTTTTCAACTTTGAAAATTTCTCTTTAATTCACGTAATTTCTCAATATTAAACATGTTTTCGTGATCGGCAAATTTTATTTTTCTCTAGCCCACTGTCTTAAATAATTTAGTTCATTATTGTAAATTTGCTTGTTTTTTTCATGACTTTTAGAATTATAATGGCGATCATAGTTTTTTCTTAAAATTTCTATTTTGCAGAACGGACATGATATTTTATCGCGCTCCATTTAGATAGAAAAATTTATTTAACTAAATGGTGCTTGTAAACCAACGATTGCGCCTCTCACGGCGTGATATCACTACGGATATGACGCATGCGAAGCGATTATCGTGATGGTCGGTCTGTAGTAGCACACCTCGACTGTCATTGATACACACAGCGCAATCTTTCGGAACTAAAATGTCGGTAATGCAGATTTGCTTTTAAGAATAAAAATTGTGTTCCCGTTTACTATTATAACATTTTCTTTTTCAAATTGTTAGATAATTTTACCTATTTTAAATATGCGTACATTTTGTTACTTGTAATTTTCAAATTATATTTTAAATTAATTTCTTAAATTTTTACTTCTCGATGGGCTGTTGTATTGTGTTGCTGAGTATATATGTCCGCGAATTCGGTTTGGTCGGTTAGGAAGTTTACTTCTGAACTGTTTCAATGCGAGTGGCCATAGCGGAGAAACACCAAGTTCAGAAGTATTCAGATCGTATTCCGGAACAATTTCTCTATCCGTATCTCGCTCTTCTCTCTCTCTCTAGCCTGAATATAGATCCTAGCCTATAAACGGCAGAAGTGATCGTGTCATAGGCATAAAAAGAGAGGGAGAGAGAAAGAGACAGAGGGAGGAGAAAAGGTCGACCGAGAAATGGTTTTGCACTTTTTGACTTTGAATTTTTTCTATTTAAATGGAGTTCTTGAAGGAGTTAAATGATATTGGAGAATGTAAGTTTAAAGAGTATAAGAAGTTAAATGAATTGGAAGAAAGGAAGAAACATAGAATCTTGAATTTGGAGAAAATGAAAGATAAATTCGGGTTTACAATAATTGCCGAGTTGGAAGATTGTAAAGTACACTTGCCGAACAGATTTTTGACTGTTTTGGATGAAAAAAAGATTAAAGAATTAAACAAAAATGAAAAATTACACTTGATTGTTACTGGAAAGAAGACTATAAAAGATAAAGAAATTATAACAATTAACTTTGTAGAATAAAGTCTTAACTCTAAAACTTGCAGTCCCTCCCCACGTCATAGTACTGTTTTGATAAACCATAGTTGGTGTCTTTCTTCATAGGAATCACATGGAATATTATCTACAGTAATACCTTTTGTTTCACACAAAATGTGGTGTGGCTATATTCCTATAAGAAAAATTCTATAATGCTCTTTAATGAATTGTGTTGATAAATCTTGATACTCACAAAAATTCCTAAGAAATTCATCAATTAAGTCTTGATTATCTTGAAAGAACGTATAATATGGGGAAAAATGTCATAAAAAAACGATGAAAACTCTCTGTTTTGTTTATTTTTTACTTTCTTTTCAATATCTTTCGTAATTATATTAAATATGTAATCCCTTACTTTTTTAGTTTTTTGCCGATAGTAAAACACTCCATTAGACGTTTTTTCTGCAAAAGACTTTACAAGTTCTTTGAATTCTGTATCATTTAAGGAAAGTATCGACTGTTCTTTAAAATGTTTTGGTAATTCGTTTGAACTCGTTAAAATTGTCTTTCTTTGTAAGTTTTTGAAATGCTAGAAACTGAAGAGAGCTTGGTGAGTTCATGTTGTTTATTTAGTAGAAAAGTTTTTTATTAAAGTATGTTTTTAGTAAAAATGTTTTAAAATTGATTAAATTTTATTAAGATTTTTCCTTTATTCGTAGCAGATTTGACAACGTTTTACAAAGCACAGCTTAAGAAAGTAGAAGCTCAGATTTGGTTAATTTTTCATTCCACAGAGTAGATAGTAATGTACCGATCGCTTTTGGAGACGAACGACTGTAGATTCGGTTAATTTTTCATTGAGATTTGCTGTGTTATTTCTCAGCTTCCTTTATGGTACATTGAACAGTATTTTACATTGCTTTTCGGTCGGCTCCGAAAGTGCGCCAGGAACCCCATATTACTATCTACTTATATATATATATATATATATATATATATATATATATATATATATATACTGTTATAATATCTTGTTTCTACTTACTTAAACCAAAAAAATATCGTTTAAACTGTACCAGTAATTAAACTTTTTAATAACCATATCCTTATCTACTTCTGAATAAAAAGAAATACAGGTACCTCAGTTTGAACGTTATCAACAAATCAATTAGTAGAGGTACAATTACAACTCGTATTTGCTTTAAAACTATACTATCATATTAACTAACTATTATATTATAGCTAACTTTTTATTTTATCTCTATTGGATCACAATTTTTCCGAGTTTTGTATTGTGACGTCGGGGCCCATGTTCCCGCCGTCTGGAAGTACTGGAGGGGGAGGTCAGCAAGGTGAGCGCCCGAGGCGGTGTGTACGTGAGAGGACTCCGGCGCGAGCGGACGTCCGAGCTCCCTGAGGGCCGATCTAGTGTAGGGCTTAGCCTACGGGATTCGGAAGTGTTGTCGTTTAAATAAAGTTGCTGTAATCTGAGCTGCGTTTGATTCCTGAGTACACCCCCTTCGCCCCAGCTGAGCAGGAGGCGTGACAGTATTTTAAAATAATCAATGTGGGTAGAAAGAGTTTCCTACCTTCATAAAAAGTGGAAATTGTTGTTCATTATTTGGTATTCATTTTTTAACTAAAAGATAAAAATGTTTTAGTTTAAAATATATAACTCCCATTATAGTAGATCTACTTATTAATTAGCCATTAAAGCTCAAACATTGTAACTTCCAATTTTGATCCAAGAGTATATTTTTAAGAATAGTCGAAATTCTTAACGGGTCTTCACTAATTTTTCCAACGGCCTCAAGTAAAACACGTCTTAATCATTCATTGGTAGGTGGTAAACAGTTTGATGATTACATGGTGCCTTAATATAATTTTTAGCGTTCTACCTACATACTGATGTAGTGGATTTTTGGAACAGTTCGGGATGTACAAGATCCTAGCCGAAATCTTCCACGTACCGTAATATTCCATGACTCGAAAACTTTTTGACATTAAAAAAGTTTAAACGATGATCATCAAACTTTAGAATTCTAAAACACTTTCATTGTTCCATCGCTCCAATGCAGAAATGTCAGCTTCAAATCCTGAACTTTGTAACGAGTCTGGCAGGCAGTCCTGTGGTGGCTGAAGTTCGATAACTTGGCAGTAACTTGTCATCAGACAGAGGGGCGCTCTGAAAATAACAACCCTTCAATGGCGACTGGTTTTGAATAAGTAAATAAATGGAACTCAAAACTAAATTTATATTTTGTATTTAACCATCTAATGACTGTATTTTGAAGTAAAATTTGAAATTTTGATTGATAAAATATAAGTTTAACTATTTTTACTTCGCTTGAAAAGTTTATTTAAATAGAATATAAAGGGTAATAGATGTTGGGTCATAATTTAAAATTTCCAGTTTCTTAGAACCTGTATATAGATAGTGCAGTGAATATCATTCAGAGGGAAGAACATTTGTTGATTTAAATTCAACAGTTTTAAATGTATATATATATATATATATATATATACATTTATATACATATATATATATATATATATACATTTATATACATATATATATACATTTATATATATATATATATGAATTTATATATATTATAAATTTATATATATATATATATATATATATATATATATATATATATATATATATAAGTAGATATGAATATGCCGGTTCTAGACCACTTTTTGGGGACACACAGAAAATCAAGGGAAAATACTGTTTAAAGGACAATAAACGAATCTGTAAAATCAAACAGTAAGGGGTTCCTAGACCACTTTTGGGACAGACAGAAAATCAATGTAAAATACTGTCCATTGAACCATAAACAAATCTGAAAAAATCAAACAGGGAAATCACGAATGTTAAATAACCGAATCTATATCTGTTTTTAACTGTTCATTGTAGGCTTCTAATTTCTTAAGCTGTTTTAATGAAAAAATCCAGAAATCTTAATAAAAAATCTTTACTCTAAAAAGTTAATTGTTATAATTTCTTTATCTTTAATAGTCTTCTTTCCAGTAACAACCAAGTGTAATTTTTCATTTTTGTTTAATTCTTTAATCTTTTTCTCATCCAAAAACAGTCAAAAATCTGTTCGGTAAGTGTACTTTACAATCTTCCAACTCGGCAATTATTGTAAACCCGAATTTATCTTTCATTTTCTCCAAATTCAAGATTCTATATCTCTTTTTTTCTTCCAATTCCACTAATTTCTTATATTCTTTGAATCTTAGTTCACCAACCTTATTCAACTCTTGTAACAGTGCCGCCATTTATTATAGAAAAATCTTTTAACTAAATTTAGTTAAAAGATTTTTCTATAACAAATAGAACAATCTGAAAACATTTGACCAGAAATTGTGCTGATTTGTGTCAAAAATCACTACTTCTCAAAATTTAATTTTACAAATTTTTGCTCTTTAAATAGAACAATCTGAAAACATTTGACCAGAAATTGTGCTGATTTGTGTCAAAAATCACTACTTCTCAAAATTTAATTTTACAAATTTTTGCTCTTTAAATAGAACAATCTGAAAACATTTGACCAGAAATTGTGCTGATTTTGTCACAAAAATCACCACTTCTCAAAATTTTAGTTTACAAATTTTTGCTCTTTAAATATGGAGCGGAAAAAGATAGAGTGCCCATACTGCAAAAAAGACATTTTTGAACATCACTATACTCGTCATTACAATTCGAAAAATCATTTGAAGAACAAAGAAATTTATAATAAAGAACTAAATTATTTGAGGACTTGGGCTAAAGAGAATCAAATCGATGGTCACGAAAATATGTACAATATAGAAAAATTGCGTGAATTAAAGAAAAGCTTTAAGGAAGATAAAAAAGATCTCAATCTATTTAATGATGAAAAAAATTCAATCAATCGCTGAAAAATTGTCCTTAGAAACAAACGATAAAACTAAGTCTGAAATGATCGAAGAAAATTGATAAAACTCTTAAAGTAAAATCCGAAAATATCATTGATGTAGAAGTTTTATCCTCAATACACGGTCTTTTCAAGCAATACATTTTAACAAACTTGAACGACAATTCCATGTCAATTTACAAATATCTTTCAATTATGCGGTCATAGAAATTTAAAAGTTTAAATCGAGAAATTTGAAGAAAATGTTAAAAATATGAAAGGGCTATCTCTCTTTGGAATGTGAATTACGAACGAACTTTAGTGAATGGTGAACCGCAAACATGTCTAATGTATTTTACTATCAAAGCAGACGAAATCTTTGACGTAAACGACTTTATTACTAAGCAATTTAATAAATTAACACATCGAGAACAAACGAATAATCCAAATAAAGGTTCCGGATGGACATTTAAAAGTTGTAAACAACTAGTTTTGAGCCTTAATAAACATGAATTTATGAACGCAGGATCATATATCGATTTACCAAAGGAAATCAAAGATAAAAAAGCTTGTGTAAATATCAAAAATAAAGATGATTATTGCTTTATTTACTCTATCCGATGCGCTATTGAAAAAACCCGAGACTCATGTTGACAGAGCAAAACAATACGAAAAATTCGTGAACGATGAGATATTTTCTGGATTCGACTATCCTATGTCTTTAAAAGATATACAATTATTTGAAAAACGAAGCAGCAAAGCAAAGTACAAGTATCCGAAAATGTCTGTAAATGTCTATACTTTGATGAAAAACTACACATAGTACCGTTACAAATTTCAGAAGTTTATGACGCCAAGTTAGAAGTTGATTTATTGTATGTTAAACAAGATGATAAATCCCATTATGTTTTTTGATAACAGATCTAAGTAGATTAGCGAGTTCACAGATATCAAAAAATGCTCACAAGACGTTCTTGTGTCGAAGATGTTTAAGCCATTTTTACAAATCTGGAGATTTAACAGATCACTCAGAAATTTGTAAAAATCATGAAGTTTGTAAAGCCAATTATGCCATTTCCAGGTCAAACAACTAAATTTACTAATTATCAAAAGAAATTTAGCCATCCGTAACGTTATTTATATGGATTTTGAAAGCATATTAGAGAAGATTCCCACATGCAAAAACAATCCGCAAAAATCGACTACAACCAAGATTCAGAAGCATATTCCTTATGGTTTTACTCTATATTTAGTGTCTAATGTGACCAATCGTATGTACAAGCCGATATGTTATCGAGCAAAAAATGAAGAAGAGTTGCCGAACGTTCCTGCAAAATTGTTTGAAGAACTCAATAAATTATCGAAGTACATAGCTAAAAAATATAATTCAAAGAACATGAAGCCCATGAAATTGACTGACGAAGAAGAAATTTCGTATCAAAATTCAAATCTTTGCCACATTTGTGAAGAAATATCGTATCAAGACACTGAAAAAAACTTTAGGGTTTTTACCAGATAATTGGAGTTCTGCTTATGATGCATTCAAAAAATGCAGAGATCACTGTCATTTGACTGGAAAATTTCGAGGTGCAGCTCATAGAATTTGTAATCTGAATTTGAAATTTCCTCAGAATATTCCCGTTTTCTGTCACAATATGTCTAATTACGATACGCATTTGTACATAAAAGAATTGGCTAAACAATATGGAAATGTTGATTTGATTGCAAACACCGATGAAAAATATATAAATTATTCTGTAAATTCTGGATATGGCTATGAATTCGAAGGTGATAAGCCAAGAAAATTCATCAAGTTTTCGTTTGTAGACACGTTCAGATTCATGGCCTCGTCTATAGAAAAGTTAGCTAAAAAATCTAAAGAGAGAAGACTTCAAACATACAAATCATTTTATACAAGATGGACTGAATGAGATAATAGAAAGACAGCCAAATGACGACGACGAGATTTTTAAAATTCTATCTGGAAAAGGAATATTTCCCTATGAATTTATCGACAGTATTGAAAAACTTGATTACACAGAAGAATTGAGAATTCAAGATTTCTATTCACTTTTGACAGACGAGAGCATATCTGAGAAAGATTATCAACACTACTTAAATGTTTGGAACAAATTAAAAGAGAAAAATCTAGGAAATTACTCTGATCTCTATAACATTCAAGATGTTCTATTGCTCGCTGATATCTTTGAAAATTTTAGGAATATTTGTTTGAATTGCTATAAGCTTGATCCAGCACACTATCTAACAGCTCCCAGTCTTGCATGGGATGCTATGTTAAAATTAACGAAGATAGAATTACAATTAATTAGTGATTTATAATATGTATTTGATGATCGAAAAAGGTATTCGCGGAGGCATTTCTCAGTGTATTAAACGATATGTGAAAGCAAATAACAAATATTTAAAAGATTTTGATAAGACAAAGCCCGAAAACTATTTACTCTATCTCGATGCTAATAACCTTTATGGGTATGGCCTCATGCAAAGTTTACCATACGGCGATATCAAGTGGATGGATCCTAAAACGTATACAAAAGAAGAGTGGCAAGAAACAATTTTAGAACTCACTGGCGACGAAGATTATGGCTATATTCTCGAAGTTGATCTTGGATATCCAACGAATTTACACGAAACATCACAAGGATTTACACTCTTGCTCCAGAACATTTTAAAAAGAAACTTTGCACAACTCTACTGGATAAAACTGAATACGTTGTTCATTCGAGAAATTTGAAGTTCTATTTGGAACAAGGTATGATTTTGAAACATGTGAATAGAGTTATTGCATTCGATCAGAAGCCTTTTATGAAAGAGTACATTGATTTTAATACTAATATGAGGACCAAAGCTACAAGTGACTTTGAGAAGGATTTTTATAAGCTGATGAACAACTCAGTTTTTTGGAAAAAAGTATGGAAAATGTGCGAAATAGATGCGATATTAGACTAGGAAATGAAGAATTTCCAATGAAACAGGCCAAGAAAACGAACTTCAAAAGCTTCACTATCTTTGACGAAAACTGTATAGCGAGTCACATGTATAAACAAAAGGTTAAATTTAACAAACCGATTTACATAGGATTTTCAGTTCTCGACCTCTCAAAATTGCTAATGTACGAGTTTTATTACAACAAATTAAAGAAGTTTGATCCAGATTTGAATCTGTGTTACATGGATACAGACAGTTATTTTCTAGAATTGAAACGAGATCCTTTTAAAATTATTAAAGAAAATATAGATGACTTTGATACAAGTGATTATCCAAAAGATCATGAATGTTTCACTACTAAAAATAAGAAGGTAATAGGGAAATTCAAAGATGAGTTAAATAGCGAAGTTTTAGAAGAATTTTGTGGTTTAAGGTCTAAGATGTACTCGTACAAATATCTAGATAAAAACCCAGTTAGGTGTAAAGGAATTAAGAGAAGCGTTGTAAATAAAACAATAAATATCGAAAACTTGAAGAGATGTTTGTTCGAAGATAAAGAAGAATTTAGGGAGATGACAGTCATCAAAAGTTATAAACATGAGTTGTACACTGTTACCATAAACAAGCTGGCACTGAACGCTAAAGATGATAAGAGAATTGTCCTAGAAAATAAGATCGATACAGTACCGTATGGCTATAAAAAATGAAGCAAAATCTGATATATTAGACGAATTAAATAAACTTGGAAACTTTGATATGTAAATGGAAGATGATTTAATTCACTATCACAAGTGTAAAAAGAAAACGAAAAATATAGATTCTAAAATTGTTCAAACTCAAAACGGATTGTATAGAATTGCAGCAAAATGTTCAAAATGTAAGACAAACAAGAGTAAGTTTATAAAGAATCCAAATCCAAAACCTGTTAAGCAAGAATTGAAGACTAAAGATGAGATAGAGATTGAAGCTCGAGAAATTCATGCACCAGTACGAAAAAAGTTTAAAAAGAGAAAAATTATAACATTAGGAATTGACGATTTATGGGCAGCAGATTTAGTTATAATGTCTAACTATTCAGATCAAAATGATGGATTTAAGTATATGTTAAATGTTATTGATACTTTCTCAAAATATGCTTGGTCAAGAGCTATCAAAAGAAAAAACGGCAAGGATGTTTCAAAAGCTGTCGAAGATATAGTAAAAGATGCCATAAGGATCAATCACAAACCTCCTAACCTACTTCATACAGATAAGGGTTTAGAGTTTAAAAATAAAGAATTTAACGATGTTTTGAGGAAATACAACATTAAGATTTATCATACTGAAAACGAAGAGAAATCAAGTATTGTAGAGAGATATAACAGAACTCAAAATGAGAGAATGAAAGTAATTTTTGAGATTAATAAAAACTTTAAATGGATCGATATTCTTCAAAAAATCGTAAACAATTATAACGATACAGTTCACAGCACAATCAAAATGAAACCGAAAGACGTAGATAAGGATGCAGAAAAGGAGTTATTAGAGACCGTTTTCAAGTATGTTCCACCTGAAATTCACACGAAAACTAAATTTAAAGTCAATGATCATGTAAGAATTGTTAGTAAAAAAAACAAACATTTTCGAACAAATATAAGAACAATTGGTCAAGAGAAATCTTTGTGATTTATCAAATTAATAACACAGATCCTGTAACTTATAGTATAAAAGATTTAAATAATGAAGAAATAACCGGAAAGTTTTATGAATATGAATTGAGAAAGTCAAAGATTTTTTCTATATAAATGGAGGCCCAAAAGAAATGTTCAATGTGCAAAGAATTAAAAGGTTTTGAAGAATTTTATAAAGACAAGAGTAGAAAAGATGGAATTATTTATAATTGTAAAGATTGTTATAGGAAGTATCATAAAGAGCTGTATGATAAAATAGAAAAATTAACTTTGGAAGAGAAAGAATGTCTTAAATGTAAAGAAACTAAAAAAATTTCAGAGTTTAATAGTGATCACTATAGTAGAGATAAGAAAGACTCATATTGTAAAGATTGTGTAAAGAAGAATCACCATAGATTATATTATGAAGATACTCAATGTGAATGTGGAAGAACTATAAAATGGTTAAATAATTATCAAAAACATTTACAAACAAAATATCATAATTCAAGAGTTTAACATTTTCATCGTGTAATAATTTTTTCTATTTAAATGGAGTCTCAAAAGAAATGTACAAAGTGTCAAGAAGAGAATAGAAAAGACTGTTATTGTAAGGAATTATATGATAAAATGGACAAATTAACTTTAGAAGAGAAAAAGTGTTACTTTTGTAAAGAAATTAAAAATATTTCTGAATTTAATAACTGGCAGTATAGTAAAGATAGAAAAGATGCTTTTTGCAAAGATTGTGCTAAAAAAATTTTCAGCGAAAGTTATAAAAACGAAATGCCTTGTGAATATGAAAAAAGAATTCTACAATGGTTACCTAGTTATGCTAAACATTTACAAACAAAATATAATAAATCGAGAGTTTTTAGTAAAATTTAGAAACATTTTCATCGTGTAATTTAGATATTCTATAAATCAGTCGAGATTCTGCCATATTTGTAGTAAAATGATTTCCGTTGTATAAAATATTCAAAGATTCTTTCATTTGGTTGTAGAGATTTATACTATTTGGATCTCCTTGTCTTAATAAAATTTCCATTTCTGGGTAATCAATTTCAAGTTCTTTCAATCTTTTCGGTATTTCTCTCTTTTGAGCTCTGATAACGTAATAAGGATATTCCCACATGTGATTCTTCTTAATTAATACAAAAACATGGTGTTTTTTTTTAGCAAAATCTTTACAAACAAGGTCTGGTTTTATTAAGTCAATTTTTACACTTTGTTTTGCGATTATTTCCGTTTTTATTTCATCTTTAATTTGCAAGTGTTTAACTTCGTCCTCTAAATATTTAATCTTGTTTTCAAGTTTGTACTCACCAAATTTACGAATACTTGGCAAAACTTCTTTTGTAACCCAATTTTTGAAGATTTTTGCCTCTTTTTTATGTGATTTCAAAATTAAAGAATAAAGTCCAGATTCATTGATAAAAAACAGTGTCAGGATGAAGATTGTTAAGGGGCCATTCGAATAGCCCCTTGTTTTTTAAGTAAAAATATTGAATTTTGTCATCATCATCAACATTTAATTTGATTGCGTTTTTTGTTTTTTTCATAACCTAATATTTCACAAACATCTTTAGCCTTAAACCAGATTACATTGATTTCGTCTACAATCGTTACAATGTCTTTATTATTGAATATAAGTTGATTATTTATTGGATCTACAACTGTCTCCATTTAGATAGAAAAGAAATTTAACTAGTAATTTTTATTTTGAGAATAAAGCCCAGATTCATTAATGAAAACAGTGTTTTTTTTGAAAGTTTGAAGGCGGGGGCGAATCACCCCTACCTTCAGAATGTATGTTTTCGAAGCTTTTTTTATATTTTGGGGTCCATTTTTAATCCTTTTGCAATCTTAAATATATTGTTGTTTTTACTCTCATTATTTAATAAATTTCCCTCAGAGTCTTGTATAGTTAGAATTAAGAGTTCCCACATGTGATTCTTCTTAATTAACACAAAAACATGGTGTTTTTTCTTATCAAAATCTTTACAAACAAGATCTGGTTTCATTAAGTCAATTTTTACACTTTGTTTTGCAATTATTTCCGTTTTGATTTCATCTTTAATTTGCAAGTGCTTAACTTTGTCCTCTAAATATTTAATCTTGTTTTCAAGTTTGTACACACCAAATTTACGAATGCTTGGTAAAACATCTCTCGTAACCCATTGTTGAAAGCTTTTTGCTTCTATTTTATGAGATCTTAAAATTAACGAATAAAGTCCTGATTCATTAATGAAAATAGTATCTTTGTGAATATTTGCGAGGTGGCCCTCGAGGGCTACCTTATCTTTTAGATAAAAGTATTGAGATTTGTCACCTTCATCGACATTATTTCTAATCGCTTTTTCTGTATTGTTATATTCCAATATTTCTGCAACATCTTTAGCCTTAAAACCAAAATTCATTATTTTCGTCAACAATTGTTAAAATTTCTTTATTATTGAATTTTAGTTGATTATTTCTTAGATCTATGACTGACTCCATTTAGATAGAAAAAATTTAACAAGCAATTTTTATTTTGAGAGACCTGGTTCATTAATAAAAACAGTACAGGGATGAAGATTGTTAAGGGGCCATTCGAATAGACCCTTGTTTTTTAAGTAAAAAATATTGAATTTTGTCATCATCATCAACGTTTAATATGATTGCTTGTCTCGTGTTTTCATATTCTAAAATTTCTACAACATCTTTAGCCTTAAACCAGATCACATTGTTTTCGTCTACAATAGTTAAGATATTCGTGTTATCGAATGTAAGTTGGTTATTGAGCAGATCCACAACTGACTCCATTTAGAAAGAAAAAATTTAACAAGCAATTATTTGAGTGTAAAGTCCAGATTCATTAATAAAAATTGAACTAGGATGTAATGTTTGTAAGAGTCGCGATTCGATACCCTTGTCAGAACGTATGTTTTTGAATATTTTCTCGGGGTCTATGGGATAGACTCCGGTGATTTATACATTTAAGGGCTATTTTCTCGTCCATTATCGTCATTTTAATCTAATCGCCTCTCATCAATCTTAAATAAATTGTTGTTTTACTCTCATTATTTAATAAATTTCCCTCAGAGTCTTGTATAGTTAGAACGATTTTTTGAATTCTTTTAATATTTTTTTCTAATTGGAATATAATCGATTTCATTCGGTTTTTCACTGATTTTCGATCCATAAGCAACATTTGGGAAAAAAGTGTACAAAATTTCAGATTCTTTGTGTAAATGTTCGGTTAATGATTTTAAAAACTAGGTTCAACGAGATTGCAGTGCACTTCAATTACATCGAACGGTCTAAATTTTGGCGTTTTATTTCCTAAATATACCTGATTTGGCTCAATAGTTTATTGAACAAACCCTAACAAATCTACAATAATTGCTGAAAACATTATTCTTACTGGTGATTTTATTTGAATTTTATTAGAGAGATAATTTTTTTGCATTTCAAACTTGTTTTCGTCAAAGTTTAAAGATTTATCTGTTTGTTTGAAATGTTTTCAGATAATTTTTAAGGGAATTTTTTATTTGATCGAAAGTATAATATCCTTTGTTTAAACCATAATATTTTGTTATGTTCTTCTCACTAAATCCTATACAATAAGGAGAACTTTCACTAATATTTATTACAAAATTGTCAGAATAAAAACCGCTTAAACCGATAAAATAATTTGATTCTTCCTCTAAGTGTATAGGATGTTCCAAGTTTAAAACTAATTTAGAGCTTTCTGAAGTCAACTTGAACAGCTTCATTTTCGCAAGCGTTGCTTCAAGATGAAAATCTTCTATTTAAATGGAGAAATTTTTAAAGCAAAAAGATCAGATAAAACTTCAAACGTTTGAAGAAAATAAGAAAGATCAACCAATCAGATTGTTAATTGTTGGTTCAAGTGGATGTGGAAAAACAACTTTATTATTGAATTTTATCTACAATAGGTTGATTCCTTATTCCAATTTGTATGTTTTTAGTAAATCTTTAGAACAAGACGCCTATAAAAAATTACAAGAAAGATTTGAAAATATTGAGAAAAACTTAAACAAAAAAATATCACATTTTTATAATGCTTCTGAGGACATAGTTTCCGTTAAGCGAATGTAAACCCAATTCGTTAATCGTTTTTGATGATTGTATTTTAGAAAATCAAGACGTTATTAAGGAATATTTCGTAATGTCCCGTCACAAAAACATATCTTGTATCTATCTTTCCCAATGCTTTTCAAAGGTTGATAAACAAGTTATAAGAAATAACCTGAATATGTTGTGTATTTTTAAGCAAGATGATCACTATTCGAGAAAGATTTATAACAATTATGTGGGATCTGATATGAGTTTAAACCACTTTATTGAGTTGTGTGATAAAATTTGGAAGGAAGACTACGGATTTTTAACAATTAATCTAACTTTGAAGCCTAAAAATGGAAAATATTTGAATAAATTTTCTAACATAAATGCTGCTCAGTGGTCTCGATAAAATATTTGTTTACAATTATTTTTATATTATCTTTACTTTTTATTTACATTATGAAAATAACAGAAAAACGGTAAATCTGTTCACGTTCCACGTTCACGTTCCACGTTCACGTTCATGTTTCACGTTCATGTTTTACGTTCGTGTTTACGTTTCACGTTCATGTTTCACGTTCGTGTTTACGTTTCACGTTCGTGTTTCACGTTCGTGTTTCACGTTCCACGTTCACGTTTTACGTTCCGTGTTCACGTTTCGTGTTCACGTTTTTACGTTTCACGTTTCAAAAATTTTCCTAAATAAATGGCGAACGTAACTTCAGAAGAAGCAAAAAAACTTGATCAAATAGAAAAGAAAATTAATCAAAGAATTTAAAGAACAGATTCGAATTGATGAAAAAGAACAAGAATATATTCAAAAAATTAATCAACCTGTAACATCTGCAATTAAAAATGTTGAGGGCAAAATTGAAAATGTTTTAAGCGATAATCAAAATTTGATGAATTTGGTTCCAGTTGTACGACAATTTGCTGATATTTCAATACCAGAATCTGAGTTTGAATTGCCAAAATTACCATCTTCAACACCATTTAGACCTCGAATCATTGAAGACTCTACCATAGTTGAACCAATAAGTCCTGGAACAACGGATATAATAATTGGTGAAATTGGTAAAAAATTTCTTCCTAGAGCAAAGGATGATAAATTTGGTTTGTATTGGGACAGAAAAAAGAAAAGTTTTATGATTGGAAATTTGCCCGTGAATTTTGAACATAATGATATAATTATTGAAGATAAAACATATGAAGGAACTCAAGGTTTATGGAGATTATTAACAGGCACTGATGTTCCAAAAGACGGTTTATATTCTGAAGAAGACTTGAAAAAGTATACTGAAATTTTATGGAAATCTGATTCAATTTACAAAAATAATGATCCATCAACTAAGAAACCAAAGTCAAGTAAAGGTAAAAAATATCTCAATTTGATTAAACCAATTTGGGAAAAACGAATCGAAGGATCAGGTGTAAGAAAATACAGTGATAATAAGATTGAATACAGATATATCGACGATTTGACAAAACTCGATGGAATTATTAATTATATTTATGCTCAAGAAAAGGCTGGAAACAACAATTTTTTGAACGAAAAGAAAGCGATTAAAGATTTTATTTCGAACAAACTTGATGAAATGATTGAAAAACCTGATGGAATTAAATATTTTAAAAAACGAGTTTTGCCGGCAATAAGTTCATCTATGATTGAGGGTAGTGGACTTTTGAATGATTTTATCAACAATTTACCTTTTGAATTACACGTACCAACTTATCAGTATCTGGGGCCTGGCACAAAACTCGAAAAAAGACTAAAAAGAGGAGATCCTGGTATAAATAAATTAGATCAAGCTGCTATGGAACACGATATTTTTTATGCAAAACATAGAGACACAAATTCCAGACATATCGCAGATAAAGTTTTGCAAGATAAGGCAATGGATAGATTTTTATCAAAAGATGCTAGTTTAGGTGAAAGATTTGTTGCACTTCCAACAGCAGGAGCAATGTTTTTGAAGAGAAAAACTAGGAATGGGAATCGAAGAGAACTTGAAATTTTAACTATATAAATGGAGGTGAATGTAAATTTCAGCAAAAAATTCAGAAAGGAAAAAATAAAATCCGCTTTTAAGAAGAAAATACCCGTTAGTATTCAATTTTAAAAGAGATCAACTAAAAAATGGCGAAGATAAGATATTTTTAACAAATAGACAATACAATAAACTCGAAAAACATAAGAAAAACAATAAAGGAACCAAAATAGAATTTTCTTATAATCAGTTGAAAGAACTTAAAAATGGTGGACTTTTGAAAGATTTATTAGATTTTGGAGAAAATATTCCCAGTTGTTAAAAATGTTGTTCCTTATGTTCGTAAACCTGCTCCAATCGTTAAAAAAGATGTGATTCCTATTGTTCGAAACATTTTAAATTGGTTAGAATAAAGAGTTGGAAGATGTTACAGGATCTGGATTAGATGAAAAAACTTTGAATTACGTGAAATCAAACATTGAAAAAAAAATTTAAACCTTTAACATTCGGGGAATTGGAAGAAATCTGCAAAAATATTAAACATTTTAGAGGAAATCTTCATGAGAGATACATTACCTGAAAAAGTTAAGAAATTTGAATGTGGAATTGTGAATTTAGACCTCGATTATGGGAAGTGGAACACATTGGATTTGCTATTATAAAAATGATAAGATTGCGTTTTATTTTGATTCGTTATGGAAGAATTGAGGACAAACCACCTATAGAATTGATTAAATATTTGAAAAAATCAAGCGTCTACTACAATGATTCTCAGATTCAAGACTATAAAGATCCCCCAATTTGTGGTCATTTATGTGTTTTTGTGTTGAATGAACTGAGTAATGGTAAAGATTTTTAAAGAAGTTGTTAACAAATTATTGCTTAATAAATATGGATTCACAAAATATTTTTGACGTATTTGGAACACAAATTATTCAAAATGTAGATAATAGTTTGAATTTTGATAGTTTTGAGAAATGAGTTTGATAACAAGTTAGAAAATTTATTACAAACCCTTCCAGATTCAGATATGTTTGCTGTCGAGATTGAAGATTTTAAAGCAGAATATGATAACAAACTTGCAAATTTTCATGAGTTCAAATAAAGTTGCTGATAAAATAAAAACATTGGAAAAAGAAGTTGATGATGGTTGTAAAAAAATTATTTACCAATTTAATGTCTCATATCGAAAAAGCTGATGAAATTACTGAAGCGATCAAAGTTGAAAAGAATTATGTTAGTTTGGCTAATAAAAAAAGAAATTGTCGGTGTTCGACCTGGTATTGACAAACATGATGTTGTTGTTAAAGAACAAATTTTAAAACCTCTAAAAATTGATCAGAAAACATCGATATTGTTGATTTACATGATCCGAATGTTTAAAAATGCCTTAGAATTTTAAAGGAAAAAGAATTAGCGGTGTTAGTAAAGGAATTAAATTCCATTTGATGTTGTTGTAATAATGATTCAATTTAGAAGATCCTATTAAAATGTTTAATGAACTAAAACAAAATTATGAGAATCATAAACAGCATGTTAAAGATTTTACAACAGAAGTCTATGAAAAAACTTGATGAAAGAAGTAAAAGATCTATAGAAAATTGTGATGAAAAATTTACAAATTTTGAGGAAAATTTCAATCTATATAAAGGCGATCTTTATGGAAAAATAACAAACTTTTTGGAAGATTTCGCTAAATTTCAAGAGGGTTTTAAATGAAACCGATAGAAAAAATGGTGAAGTTTTTGAAAGAGTAGTTACTAATCAATCTTTTACTTCATGATAAATTAATTAAACTAGAAGAAAACTTTGGCGAAATTAATGAAAAAGTTATAAAAAATAAGCAGTCTTTTGATAAGTTTAGTTTGGATGCCACAAAAACTTTTGAGAATATTGATCATAAACTCGTTGAATACAACGATTTATATCTCGATAAAGTAAATAAACTAGAAGAAAACTTTAATAAATTTAAAGAAGATGTCGATAAAACTTTTGAAAAACATCGACAACAGATTTAATGGAGTAGGTGGTTACGATGACTAATTTTCCTTATATAAATGGCGCTCATATATTGTGTGAGATGTAAAGAGAAAACACTGCCACAAACGATATAAAATACTATGCAAACATTAACGGAGTTAAAAGAATTTCGGGAAAATGTGCTGAATGTAACTCAAAAAAGAGCCAATTTATAAAAACTTGATTTGAAATTTTTTCCTAATAAATAGAGATGGCGGGACATTACAGTGCTTTCGATCTTTTTATCATGCAACACGAAAGAGATTTGAAAAAAGAACATTGGGATGACAATTCTTAAAAATATGAATTATCCGAAGATATGATGAGATTATACGTAAACAAATTGAATTGAATTGGTATAACATTGCTAAATATCAAACTTTATCATCAGAGTTCATTCAAGAAAATATACATTATCAATTAAAAGATCATATGTCTGTTCTGTTCTTTGTCTCTATCAACACTTGAGTATAAAGTTTTTGGGATGAAAATAAAGATACAGTTGATTGGAACAATATTATAGATAGCGGTTACTATCCTGTGCAGATTTTATTGAAATATCTGTGACCGAGATCGCAAAATTTAAGGAAGAGAATCCTGAATATGACGAAGTAGATCATTAAAAATGACTCTAATCTTTTTAATTATTTTACTAAAATTTATATCTTTTCTTATAAAAACGTACATTAGATCGATGAAAAAATGCGATACACGATGTTTAAAAATTTCTCTTATTAAATGGCGGACTACAGAAAATATGCTAGTGATATTGAAAGGGCGGAGTTTAAAAATTTCTATCCAATTAGTAAACAACATTTGAATGAACCGAATAAAAGAACTGAGTTTAATATTGATTTTGGAGATAACTTTTGCTCGTCTAACTTCCCAGTTTTATATTTCTGGAACTTTAACAAAACAAGATGGTCAAGCATATCTTGGAACTGATAATGTTAGATTAATCGATAATTTTATACCGTTTTTATTTTCTAAGATTGAAGTAAGAAAACACAATAAATTGATAGAAGAAAGTCGAAAACTGTGGCCAATTAAGCACAATTAAAGGAACTATTTCGTATTCAAAAAGTGATGTTATTTCTCCAAACTTCTAATGGCTTTGAATCAGATTTTAAATTTGGTGTTTTTGAAGCAGCTGGAAAAATTTATCTCATTTTGGATTAGGATTTTTTGAAAATGTTTACTATTCCGATCTAATAAAGGAGGATTTTATCTAACTTTTATAAGAGCAGAAGAAGACGATGATGTGATTCTGAAGACTGCAACTGGAAATGTTATGCCTGTTGATGGAAAAATAACAATTACAGATTTTTTTATTAGAGTTCCAATGATTGATTATAAAAACCACGAGTAAAATTAGGTTGATTGATGAAATTACAAAAAGTCAAAACATTATGTTTAATTTTCTAGATTTGGCAATGTATTGAACAAAAAGGTATTTCCGGAACAACTTATTCGTTCGATATCACAAATATTTATAGAAATATCTTCAATCCCAAGTTCGTTATCATAGGTTTTCAAACAGATAGACAGAATAATCAAGAAAAAAAATCCTTCAAAGTTTGATAGTTTGGATGTAAAAAATATCAGAGTAAAATTGAACGGTTCTTATTATCCAGATGAATTACAAAATTTAAACATTTCCGGAGGTCTTTTCAGAATCATGTATCAGATGTATCAAGATTTTAAGAAAGTTTACTGTAATAATAAGGAAATGTATTACAATCCTAAAGAATTTTTTAGCGAATAGACCTATTTATGTCATTGATACAACAAAGAGTTTGACAAATATTTCTGGTTTCAAAGAACGATATAATTATCAATATGGATTTTCAAAAAGCTGTTACAAAACTCGACATGTTTATGTGGTTGTGGTTTCTGAGAAATTTTTTAGCCTATGATGTGATTAAGAACGATATTAGAGAAATTCAGTAAAAAATCGCGTTATTCGTCGGATAGTTTTTAAAACTTTACAGAATTGTTAAAGACATTGATAAAAGTTTACATTTTAAATTGCATTAAAAAATTTTGAAAAATAGGGATTGATATTAGGAAAAAAACTATTTCAAGGTCATGGACCGGAAGTGGTGATTTTTAAAAAATACTTTAATATTTACTGATCCTATATACCAAATTTCATCAAAAAAGCTCCAATAGTTTCTCGAGATATAAGAGTTTAAAGATAAGGGATGATTGGGGTAGATTTTGAAAATTTTGTTATTTTCATGAAATTTTAAGTTGAACTCGCTTGTTTTTGAAGTTTCAGATTTTTCCGATAAAATTTTTTATTTTTCTTTGAATATTAAGAAATAGGGGATGATTTCACCCTTATGGATAAGTTAAGTCGAAAGAGTTAAGTATTTACTATATGTGTACCAAATTTTCATTAAAATCGGTTGAGTGGTTTTTTTAACAACAAGGTTTGAAATAAATATTGATATTCACTTATTTAATATACATTGGAAACTATAACAGTTCTAATATCGATTGTAACCATCGATTTTTATTTATCGATAAAACTTCGATATTCATAATCGTTTATCGCACGGAAAAAAATTTTCATCATGGGCGTTGGCCACGTATAGTCAGTCATGCTTGATCCTCCTCTATTTTAACGAAATTTAACAAGATATATCATCAATTAGAAGATTCTAATGTATTTGCAAGTTTGAAGAAAGAAGATATAGACTTTATATGAAGTAAGAAGATTGTGTGATGTTCTGTGTTTCTTGTTAAAAGTGAAGTGAAGTGTTCCACTGGGCGTTGCCATTCATAGTGTTATTATATTTTATAAGTTACTTTTATATTTGGGACTCGAAGAAAGGACGTGTACAAGAAGATTGTGAATTTGTGTAGACATTCTAAACTGTGATAAAACATTGTGTGAAAATAGTGATGTAAAGTGTTCATTTGTAATACAGAATTAAGTGTTTTTACAGTGATTTCATTGTCTCACACGGCGTGAGAAAAGCAAGGTCATTGTTTGGTGTCACTACTGTCCTTGTACCACACACGGCGTGTGCAAAGCAAGGTCAAGCGTTAGTGACACAAACGCCTCTCACATGTTTCAATAAAATGAGATTCGAGGTCAAGCGTTAGTGGTACAAACGCTCACAGCAGACGTCACAAATCTAGAGTTGATTGAAATAAAACATATGATACCTTTCTTCTTCTCCCATTCCCAATTTCTTAGAAGTTAAGTAGATATCGCAAAAACACGCACACTAACAACACTCATTTTGTATGTCTTTAACAATAATTGGATTAAATTCATGTTATTCTCTTTCATTCCTTCTAATATTCTCAAAAAATATACTCTTTCGCCACTGAAAAAATCCCGATTTTCTCCCGTAATAATCTTTATAATCGTACACATAATATCCTAAATAGTTGTACAATAGAATGAAATTATTTCTATTTATCTCTGTTGTAGAAATGTAAACACAAACATTTGCGCTGAAAAATGTATATCTCGGCAGACTTAGTTCCATAATTCTCCATTTATAAAAAAAATCTTTTTGTTTTAAATGGAAGAGTATAATGCCAACTGTTACAAGTGTTATAATAGAGGAGAAATTATTGATAAAAGATTCGTTTGTAGAGATTGTAATTTAATTTTGTACGAAAGACCTAAACCTAAGAAATTTCGAAATAAACTAATACATTTGAATAATCTGCTTATGAAATTACAATACGGAGACAAGAAGCAAACAAAATTTGTTACAGAATTTAGAAAACAGAATAAAAATTTTTACTTATCTCTTGGAACCATTGACAAAATTATTTTCCTTTTCAAAGAATACATTAGGTTTGTAGGTATCGATACACACGTTTATTATGAAAAGATATTACCTGTATTTTTTCATTATCTGGATGTTGAATTTGTTTATGATTTTGAACCAGAAATCCTCGATGATTTTATAGTACATTTGGAGAAATTAAACGAAGAACCTCGTGAAAAGAATGCGGTTTTACTCACATTCTCCCCGACTTCTCGAGTGATTGTTAGCAAATTTCATTTTTTCCGTCTTTAAAATTTTTTCTATTTAAATGGAGTTCTTGAAAGAGTTAGAATGATATTGGTGAATGCAAGTTTAAAGAGTATAAGAAGTTAAATGAATTGGAAGAAAGGAAGAAACATAGAAATCTTGAATTTGGAGAAAATGAAAGATAAATTCGGGTTTACAATTAATTGCCGAGTTGGAAGATTGTAAAGTACACTTACCGAACAGATTTTTGACTGTTTGGATGGAGAAAAAGATTAAAGAATTAAACAAAAATGAAAAATTACACTTGATTGTTACTGGAAAGAAGACTATAAAAGATAAAGACTGTTTGTGTTACAATTAACTTTGTAGAATAAAGATTTTTTTATTAAGATTTTTTGATTTTTTCATTAAAACAGCTTATATAAATGTAGAAGCAAAACATTGAACAGTAAAAACAGCTAAAGATTCGGTTAATTTAACATTCGTGCTTTCCTGTTAGATTTTATTAGATTTGTTTATGGTTCAATGGACAGTATTTTACATTGATTTTCTGTCTGTCCCAAAAGTGGTCTAGGAACCCCTTACTGTTTGATTTTACAGATTCGTTTATTGTCCTTTAAACAGTATTTTCCCTTGATTTTCTGTGTGTCCCAAAAGTGGTCTAGAACCGGCATATTCATATCTACTTATATATATATACAGGGTGTATATTATGTCTGGAAACACCCAAATATATCCTTTAATAATTTAAATATAAATTTGAAACCTCTTACAATCGTGATAGAGATTGGGCATCTACTTTTTGGAACAATGTTTTGTTATGTCACACCAACGGGGGACGTCCTGCCGAGGGTTATCGTGAATATTCTTAATGGAAGCCTATACCTTGTGATACATAATTTTAAAGGTAATAGCTTACTGAATTGAATGCCACAAACCGCATCTCAAAGGAATTATTCTACTCAGAAAATAGAGCATTTTTAGTATTGAAAATTTACTGATGTTCAACAATGTAATTTTAACATGGTTCTTGCCACAAAATGTGTTACACTAATTTTTTAGCATTTTTTTAAATGTTCAATTAAAATAAAATAAACAATTTATTTTTAAGCTGGTTTCATTAGTACAAATTTACCAGTTTTTATTACAATGAATTAAAACTTATGAGTCACTTTCTCTGATTACTTATGAATCTGTACTTGGTGTTTTCCAGTCAGCAGGAAGGTTTAAAGAGACAAAGGTCACTAGCCTATGAGAAACATTATTGTGTTATTAATCATCTGGTCTACAGGTTTCAGTTTGTTGAGCATGGAGCTTTCACTAGACAGGTCTAAGCTTGGGAATTACAAATGGACAAAGGTCATATCATTCCTGTCGAGTTAATCAGTGTCTCTGAAGCATTGCTGTCAACAAGTTATCTAATTACAGTAGTTCAGTTTTTATTTGGAATTATTAATGGAATTGTCTGAAAGAGAACGAATTACTCTGTTGATGATGCGAGGATATGGCGATCGTCAAAGATCTTATCGGGAAGTTTGTAATTTGTTTAATGACACTTTCCCAGAAAGGAATCCCATAAGTGTTTCAACAATATCAAAAACTATTGAGCGTTTTGAAATGACAGGGAGTGTACGTAATCGGCCAAAGTCGGGTAGGATACAATCTGCAACAGATGAAGAACATGCACTAGATGTTTTGCAAACATTTATTGAAGACCCACATACATCGCTCAGAAAAGCTGCACAGCAACATGGATATGCACCCTATGTCTGTGAGTAAGATTTTGAAAATTAATAAATACAAACCATTTAAAGTTCATTTAGTCCAATAGTTAAGTGAGGATGATTACGACAGAAGAGTTGAGTTTTTGTGAACTTGTGATGCGCAAATGTGATGACAATAGAGATTTTCTGACCAACATACTATTTTCTGATGAGGCAACTTTTTTCCTAAATGGCAATGTTAACAGGCACAATTGCCGTTACTCGGGCTAGTGAAAACCCACATTGGATTACTGAGTCCCATTCACAGCAACCACAAAAACTGAACGTATGGTGTGGAATTTTAGGTAACAAAATTGTTGGACCCTTTTTCATCAATGGAAATTTAAAATGCCGAACTTTACTACAATATGCTCCAAAATGAAATAATCCCAGCTATTCAAATTGCATCAGGAGAATACTTTGATAATGTATGGTTTCAGCAGGATGGTGCTCCACCCCATTATGGGAGACAGGTAAGAGAGGATTTGTGGATTTTAAGGTTTCCTCATAAATGGATTG